>NW_007579906.1:57725-58242 GCF_000690725.1 Stegastes partitus
CTAAACTAGTAGACAGCTTTTGCTCACTGTTTAAATGCACAAAACTAACCGGTTTTACCTTGTTGAGATTCTTTAAGAACTTTTCTTAAGACATCTGTCACTGACCACAGACAGGCGTCTAATTCCGTCCCTGGGGATGAGCTGTGAAAAGCCTGTGCACACTTGTTCTGCCAGACAGGACAGACCATTCCCTGAAAAATTACAATAAATATACACACACACACACACACACACACACACAGAGATTATATTAGAACACATTAGAGAAGTCAGTGCTAATTACTACTGATCTGCTGATGCACACCATCACATCCCTTGGCTTGAATCTCCTGAACTTTGTCCATGTTGATGTCTGTAGGGCAGTTATAGACCACTCTCTTTGCATGTTCTCATGATATGATTTAGAAACCAAATGGATCATGCTATGGGATGTATAGAACTCAGTGGCAGGCCGTGCATTTCACTCCTAGGCCTTCAGTGGCGTTCTACCTGCAAACCACTGCTTAACACCGTCACT
>NW_007579906.1:60349-81330 GCF_000690725.1 Stegastes partitus
GAGAGAGGGGTGAAAGATGTCATCTATGTCAAACTGGAAAGACCATCCCTCAACAGAGGTGGAGGTCTGAGGCATCATGTCTCACTGGTGTACAATTCAGTCTTAAGATCTCTCCCCAGGAAGATGAAACCACATTCACACCTAGCCACAAAAGACCCTAACGAACCCCTTTGTGGCAGGGGGAGCACTAACGACACACATAACGAGGGAGAGGAGTAACAACCCCCAACTGAAACCGAAACTCAGGTGTTCATGGCTCCTTAGGACATAAGTATCTGGATCTCCCAACTAGTCAGTCAGAACTGATGAAGCCTCCTGGATGACAGGTGAAACATCTTCAGTTGCTGTGATAAACCTACCAGAATGCCTATATAAATGCTTTCTGAGATAACTGTGTTGTTCAAATTGTGACTGCAGCTCCTAATACTCACTGATTTGTGCAGATGGAAGAGGACACACGTTGACACACACTTTGCAGCCAAATGTGAGATAACCTGGTCCTCAGCTTGGAAGTGATGGATCTGTGGAGTAGTGGGCTTTTTAGACATGATCATTAAAATCATTCATTGTATTTCGGTTTCTTTTTGTCTTTATTCAGCCTCAACAGTAAGTGGCACTTACCAGTTGGGGCATGAGATTCATGTCTTGGAACAACACCGTCAGGACTTCTTCAAAGTACAAAGTGAGTTGTGAAGGCAGGTTCTGGGAAGTCAGACTGGAGGTGATCTTCTCCACCAGACTCAGACTGATGCAGGTCAGCTCTGCCTCGCTGCAGCGCTCCTCTCTGAGCTCGGCGGCCAGCAGCCCACTCACCCCGCTGGATATCACATGTGCCACGGCCGCGGCGCTCTGGTTGGGACGTGACCTGGTCAGAAGACATCCGTACGCATCCGTCAGACACTTCAAAGGCTCCTCCATGGTGCGATGGTCCCTGCAACTCGCTGTGTGTACAGTAGCTCTGCTCCTTCCGCACGGACGAGCCATGTGATACACACGGAAGCGACGCTGTTTGAATCAAGTAACAAAATAAAACTGCAAACATGGACCACCCGCCTTCAAATTAAAAGCAAGTTCCGCTTACTCCATTTTGGTGCAGGAAATACAAATGCAGCACCACTGTCAGATGGATTCATACAGTCGTCCAGGTGATGTTTTCACAGCTTTGAGGCCTATTTATTGGACCTCCAAGCCTTTACAGCCTTTATTCATTGAGGCTTTTGCTTCCATGTATATATTAGTTTTATATATATTAACCTCAACATGAATGGTTGTAGTAAATGTTACACACACACATATACGTGTGTGTGTGTGTGTGTGTGTGTGTGTGTGTGTGTGAATGACATAAACATCCATCTACAATTGTTGTTCATCTATAATGTTGTTGATGCTGTATGTTGTTGAGCTTATTTATCATGACAAAGTAGAAGACAAGCCGCAATGTTTTGCTACAGCATGAGATGAAAGATCTTCTGTTAATATCAGTGGAAAACTGCTACTAATTGCTTAACTGGACTCTATGTCACCAGACCTGTAGGCTATCCCTCTATTTAGTTGTAATCCATTCAAATGCTTGATCAGAACATTTTCAGCAATTCCGTGTTTGACACGTTTCCTCAGTCTAGTTTTTATATGTACTTTTTTCGACAGTATTATTGAGACTGCCTTCAATTAATAAAGCATTTGTTTATATTTCACTTGCACCCATACAGAACAAAGCCTCGGTTTTGGATGGGTTTTGTACTGTGTTAAAAGTTGTTGAAACGGTGCTTTTATTGTGAAAGGTCTCAGACGGAGGTCCTATTGTTTTGGCTGTTGAGTCACAGTGTTGTAGCTGCTTACACACACTTTGTTGTTAAAACTGCTTGTGCGGCTGCGAAATGATCGTCAACATTAGCTACAGGACCATTCGGGGAAGTTTTAATAAACACTAGACATCGCTGTTCAGTGTTGGGGTCGAACTGAAAGTGACAGAAGTATGCAGCTTTGACAACTCCAATCTTCCCGTCTGGAAGCTGATTGGCTAAGTTAAACGTCGGCTCGGCGTCTGACAAGTAAGTCTTTGTTTTATACTATCAAAGCTGCATTTTTGTTGTTAGAAAATATGTACAAATAACTTTCACACCGACACGCTCAGCATATTGAGATATGTTTGTACTCAACTCCCCGAGTACAAAAAGCATAAAAACAACCTACCGAGCTAGCGCTAGTGAGTTTGTTAGCTTGCTGGCTAAGCTGCGTTAGCCAGCAGCCTTGGATAAATACAGCCTTCAATCAGAGGTTTTATGTCAGGATCTCGGCTTCATTACATTTTATGCTGTGTGTGAAACCAGCTGGCTTCATTCATGGGCTTTTATTTGTTATCGTTATTGTTTACTTGTGCGAGGCTTACATTGTTGGTTATGTTAGCAATTATAGCTATTCCATTGTCCATTGTTTTTCATCAACCGGTCACACTGACCAACCACTAATTTAGTGTCTGATGTGATAACGGGATATGCTGTGAAGTTTTGAGCCCATTTTCAAAGTTGTACCAGTTTGGCTTTAACAACAAGGCGTTAGCTAATTTTAAACCTGAGCTAAGTTCACATTTACAACAGACCTCTCGTTTGACATTCGTTATTTCACTATTATTACTGTTACTACTGATAGTAGGAGGAGGAGTATGTCCAAAACAAATTCACACAATTCTGTGACTTTACTTGGGTACTGTAAATAAAGATTATTATACCTTTTCCCTGACTAGCTAAAAATGAAAGTGTTGTCTGTGTGTTGCAGTCCACTGAAGAGTGTTTTATTTTGTATTTTTTATCCTATCTCAGCTTTCCTGATTGTACAGGAGTATATTTACAGGTGCTGCTCCGATATGACTAAGAGAAGCCCGTCTCTTCAGCTGGTCAAAAGGTAAATGGTTTTCTAGAATGATGTTTTTTACTTGAGCAGTTCTGATATTTAAACATAGTTAATAGTTACATTTTTTTTAACTATAGAAATTATTCAAATATCTTGGGACTATAAGTGGGCAGAGAACGTCCACTGGTCTGTTCATGAAGCACTGGGTGTTTGCATGGTGGACATGTTCTGAGGACTTGCTGTGTCTAAAGTCTCCATGATCACACATTTTAGTAGCATGAGGAGATGGACACATGACAAAATGTCAAGTCAGACTTGTCTCTACTGCCATAGCTTTGGTTTGCAAAAACATTAAAACCACTGGGGTTTTTTTTGTTTTGTTTTTTTATCTTCGCTTTTTTATTATTTTTTTTTATTTTTTTACTATTGTACATTTAAATTGCTGAACAATTATGAGCAAACAATGGCAGTAGCTTGCAAGGGGCCAGGCAGCAGGATCCTGCCAAAAAAAACAACCCAAAAGTAATAGAGTGGAAACTGTGTGTGTGTTTGTTTCATCATGTGACGGGGCAGGCCAGGTGGAGCAGAGGACAGACAGGTTACGTGATAATAACATAACTTACCCAGCAAGTAGTAATCCATTTACCCAAATTCTCCTGAATTGGACATTTTGGCAGGTACTTTGGCAAGTCATAGTTCACTGTGTTTTAGGGACAGCAAAGAAGAAATACAAAATATTAAGCTGTTTCTTTGTAGGGAAAATATGCTCAGATGGATTAGTAACGGTTTATGCAGACTTATTACATAATGACACTTTGCATTCGCTCAGCAAAATAATTAGATAAGATTACTGTAACAATACTGTAGACAACCCTCTCCTTGATGCACAGTGATGCTGATCCTGAGTTGAGTTTAGGGTGAGTTGTGGTACTGTCAAAGAGTGTGAAATTAGTTTGGTGGGATTTCTGCAGTCATTCCCTGCAGGGTCAAAAGCTGGTTGTGGTTCTTGTGTTGATTTTGTCCTTCTGTTGTAATTTTGTAGATTGACAAATTGTTGGCCTGGCCAATTATCAAGGCTGATATTCTACATTTTCCAGTTATCTGTATTGTTATTAATATTCACCGATTATAATTAGAATACATTAAATGTATTACTCTGCCTTTGACACAGCCACCTCTCTCTGTCTGTAGTCACTCTGGCCTCAAGCAACGTCCTGCACACAGCACTATGTGATAAGCAACATGTCACAAAAAACAGCCTATCAATGAAAGCTGTTGTTTACACAGAATGCCTGATCAAGCAGCTCTCATGAATTAGCAGACATGTTGCCAAGGAGAGGTAGCAGATAATGCTGAAGTTGTAAGAGACAATGCAAACTTACACATGCATGCCAAATTTCCCCGTTACACTGGAAATGTCAGTGCAGCTGGAACGGATTTTACTGATGGTGCTAGGCTAAAGCTATTACTAAAAAGTTTGCTGTGTCGCTTATCCTTCCAGCCATGTATCTGGAGTACTTGTAACATCTTTCTAAATATTCAATTTAGAAACTTGTTGTAACTGACAGACACCTCTCTAGCAGACACTACATCCAAAAACTGAACAAGAACCACATGCCATTGTCACAATTTAGGAAACTGGCTACTTTCACAGTGACTGGGGCTATGCTAATGGCTAGCAGCTAAGTAAGGGAGAGTCTCTCCCAAGTGGGGGGCACAGCCACCCCTTAAAGTCTCATCTTGAGGTCTGATAGTTTAAGTTCTTTCACCGCTCTGCTCTGATGTCATTTTCAGTAGATGAAAGTACCGTGTTTGAGTGCAAGTGAAAGCAGCATTGATGACCATGACAGAGGCAGATAGCAGTGTGTGTTTACACTCAATAGCAGCACCTTCAATAATTACATATAACTGTAAATTGTTCTGACATGAAAACAGGATCAATCAGGATCTAACGATAAATAGCCCTGTTTGCTTTTCTTTACCTCAGACAGGTGAGCCGTCACACAGAGTCACAGTCTATCACCTGCAGTTAAACTGTCTGTTGAACTGTTGAATCCTGAGCACCACTACAGCTGCATATTATTTTACTGTTAAAGTCTGACCTGTCTAAAAAGTAAAGTCATTTTTTGTTATATCAAGTGTTTTTTTTTTCTAAATTATGAAGATTAGCAGACATTATTATTCAAATGGTTGCATTATAGAACGTGACCTCTTTAATCAATAAAGTCACTATGAAAATACAGCAACAGGAAGCAAAGCAAACATGTCTTATTTTAACATAATTGGCTGACGTTACATAAATTATCATCACAAATGGACAGAATTTTCAATATTGAAATCCCCAATAAATTCTGGATGTTTTGCCAGTGGATGAACTTTCCCCCTCAGATACACTGCACCATCTGTTGTACTGCTGTTGTTTGATTCAAGTCAACAAGCCTGGTTAATCCTACTTTTTCCCATTCATTTCATTTTTTAAAAAGAAATTAGACACTGGCTGCAACCTACTAATAAAAGAGTAACATTCACAGAAATAAATCAAAATAATATTCTTTCAGATAAATAAAAACTAGTAAGAGAATATCCATTAAGGTACAGTAAGATACTTAACTGTGCTTAAACTGTACTTCTGCACGACTGCTGCTATAACAATAACCTATGGCGTTTGTTACTGCTTTGGCCCGGTCTGAGTGGCTGCTTAACTGCTCCAGAGAGCTTGATTTGTACTGCACTCACTGTTTTTTGTTGTACTGCTAATGTTACATTTGTGTGATGTCGTCTCAAATAATTAAGGAAGTTCAGCACACAAAATTAGTAGCTGGGACTTGAATGTCTTGTAGAATGCTCTTTCCTCAAAGTAGTTAGTTCCGGTGCCAGCAAACGTATGTATTTTGCGAACCACACTGTCTGACTTCAGATTCACTCAAGGGTGTGTGTAAATATTTTTTCCCAACTGCAATGAAAAGCTTTCACTGTGGAACTAGGCTGTTGTAAAGGTGACCTATGCTGCATGCGGTCGGGGTGGGTGGAATGCCATTTTATTCAGTATTACAAAATAAATGAATGTTCCTATGAAATAATTAAACATGGCTATGAAACAAATCCTGAACAAGTAAGTTAGGTAACAAACATATAAATAAATGTAATAATTACATAAATATTTATACATCTATCATAATGCTGCTTTTATTTATTTCAGGAGACTTTTATTTTATGTCACATTTATTTGATGAGAATTTTATTTCCTACTGTCACATTTATTTATCTCAAAAGACTTTTACTCAACAGCACATTTCATTTCATGGCGCTTTTTATTTCGATCCTAATATTGTAACGAGGCAACGTGGTTATGCCACAGATTCAGCCCAAAGTCATAGAGCAAGATGGACATAGCCATCATGCACTACCGCCTGTATCGTCCTGACTGCTTCAAAGTCGTTGCTAACAAAGTTAGCTTCCATAAGTCAAGGCAATGTTACAGGTAAGTGGTAAAGTACTCTCAGTAGGTAATTACATGTATGTCTTCGTTTAGCAATATTATGTTCATATAAAAGGAGTAATCTACCTTTTTGTAGCTGAAGTTATTGTGTGTATAACGTTTAACTGTGCTAGCCACTTATGGTAAAACATGTTTGAACATTATGTTTTATATTTTGTGGTGCAAATCTAAGGTTACATTATCACACTTAGCGAGTTGAACAGGAATTTGTCAGTATCGTTATTTAGTTGTTTGTCATAACTAAGTTTCCTGTAGATTAGTTAATTAATCATAATGAAACTATAGTTTTGCTACCTGTTGCCATCTCTGCATGCTGTTGGTTTATGAGTAGCAGATCAACAAACCGATAAGCTACTTAAATAGAGTTAATGTTACACCACAGAACACTGCCTCTGATTAATGTGTGTTCTCCCAGTTAAATGAATGGAGTAGAGTTCATTGTTGATGTTAACATTCTTTGGTTTTTTGTAGCGTAGACTGGATGCTATGTTAGCAGGTCTTGTTCATCTTAGTGTCAAAAACATCTTTTGGAATGATTCTTCCTCTTTTTCAGAAGAATTAACGTTACTGAGGGTTAAATATCGTGGACACACACAATACAGTGAAGGTGAGTGATAGATGCTTCTCTATTGCGATTTAATGTGAAACAGCACAACAGACAGTTTTTCTACAGCTGAGCTGAGGTTAGAATGTATTGTCAGATAACTGGCGCCCAGCTAAGAAAATTACGTTTCCTTTTTGTCCTCAGCCTACATAATAATGCTTTACAAATTGAATAAAATTGAATTTTACAACTTCATAGTCTAGCCGTGGCCGGAAAACTGTTTCATTTTCTCAGAGGAAGACAGAAATATTTCCATTAGATTAAAAAAACTAATTAAAAGAATTAAAGCATCTGACTTTTGATTGCATTCATACTCGTGGTGTGTACACTCTCATATTCAGTTGTTCTGTAGTTTGTTGACAATATTAACTGCAGTTGGGATTAAAGACCCCTTATAGATCTTGTTCTCACTGTTACAGTGTCTTTTCCGTCCAGCCATAGTCTGGATCGTTGGGTTCCACGACGCTGGGCATGGGACTGAGAGCCTCCATAAGAAACCATGGAGAACACTTTCTGTGATTAACTGGTCAGTGGTCCTACCAGTGTCTGATGCTGCAGGTTTGTAATAAACTATGAAGAAACAGTCCTAAACAGATGGAAATTAAACTGCTATTCTGTGTGTGACAGCTCACCTGTCTGATGTGAAGACATACACAGTGTGACCTGTGTGTCTATCCATTAATGTGATGGTTTAGTTGGTGTTAAAAGTGATACAGCAATGGTACAACGTCCAACATAGTCAGATTGCTGTGACGACTTTTACAGAAGTGTGACCGAGGTGCACATTCAGACCTGAAGCCGACATGTTAAATTGCCATTAGATAAACAGAATGGAGTGCATGTCTTAAAAGGGTCCCTAACCCTAACCCTTTGTCCCGTTCACAGTGATGTATGTAAACTCAGCAACAGCAACACAGACTTCAGAACAGCTTCTTCCTCCAGCCTGTGGGCCTGCTACACATACTGTTGCATACACACAAGGCCCCATGATGAATACCAGCCCATATACATTATCTCTAATGTGCAGACTGTTACACTATGCTCACTTTAATTGTAAAGGCAGCTTTTATTCCTTTACCCAGGACCATCTCTGATTTGCGTGAAACTTTTTTTTACTTCATAAATGAGTGATTCCATCTCAGATCATGAAACATTTTGATCAGTTTCTAATCAACCATCTCTGGTTTGCCTGAAATTGTGTGGCATAAACGATGACTATTTATAAAGATATTTGTAAATTTTAAATTAATATGTTAAATAAGTAGGGCTGTAGTGTGGCTCGATCGTTGGCACACACAGTTAGAAGATCCCTGGTTCATGTCTCGGCCTCGGCCTGGGATCTTTTGCGTGGAGTTTACATATTCTCCCTGTGCAGCGTGGGTTCTCCGGCTTCCTCCCACAGTCCAAAAACATGCTAATTATTAATTGTCCGTAGGTGTGAATGTGAGTGTGCTTAGTTGTCTGTCTCTAAGTGTGGCCCTGTAATAGACTGGTTACCTGTCCCGTGTGAGTCTGCCTTTGCCCTAAGTCAGGCTCCATAGGCTCCAGCCCCCCGCGACCCTAGTGAGGATTAAGCGGTGTATAGATAATGAATGGATGGATATGAAATAAGTTCCAAGATGAAAAAAAAAAACTGCCCGCCGGCCCACTGAAATATCCATTGAGATAGTTGAGCAGGAATTGTTGAAAACATTTTATAATTTCAGATGGAGTCACTCATTTATGAAGTATTCATTTTGTATTGTGTTTTTCATATTTACCATTTCTACTGTATTTTATATTGGTAAGTAAATATGTTGTCACTGGAGTTTCAACTCCATCATGATGCAGACTGTGGCTGTTAAGTATTTAAGTTCACTGTAAGCTGCACACTGCGATATGTATTGAATCTATTAATTGCATTATTTTATAAATGGCCTAAGTTGGAAAGTGTTTAAATGTATGAAGTTTTTAATGCACAATAAAGTATTTCTGAAGCTCTCATACTAAATATGTTGATGTGTTTTACTTTGCATATGTTATCGGTCTTAACACCAGCAACATGTACAGTGTTGGAGTTATACAAGAACATACTGGAGGTTTTAACAGAATGTATAAGTAACTACAAGGCTATATCAATGTTGGCTTCAATGAATGACATAGATAATGAAAATGTTTATTAAATACTGTCAACCTTGAACACGGACAATAAACGACATAAAAATAGATACAAGAGTTTTTGTTTTCCTAATGCTTGTAATCTAACTCTAAATCTAAATGTAATTCTTCAGCTCACATTTGGGAATCTGTATGTCTGATGAATATTTCTAAAGTGGTAACAGTAGTTTACATCTCTTATAGAGTTCCATTTTTCCTACTGAAGAACCTTTTAATGTCAAACTGGGACATACTTTCACCATGAAAGTGGTGAAAAAAGTTACTCAATCATTTAAATCCTGTCTTTTTTTCTTTGTTTGATTTTAGAGGAAGCTAAACTGGAGGTAGTTTCTGGCATTACAGTCACAGCCTATTTGAGAACAAAGGATGTTGACCATGTAGTCTTCCCTCCTCACCATCAGATGTACGACACCATGTGACTTCTTTCTTCTGCTGCTGCTCATGACTTACCTTAAGACAATCCTCTGCACTGACAGAAGGTCCTCACCTTGAATATAGGACACACCTCAGTGGAAGAAAGACATCACAGTGTCAGCATCAACAAAAAAAGATTAATTTCACAATAATATATCAAAAAGATTTCCTATTTTGGGTTTTCCATCTACTTAAAGAGAGAAAGGGCTGTAGTCGCTTTACATGTAGGTGAGAGGATTTTTGTCTTCCCAGCAATTCCAATTTTATATTTAACTATAGTGTTAGTCACTACTTTGTTAGTATTCTAGGAGCTTAATCTTACAATCTGCATTGGTCTTATTCTTACAACCACAGAAGTATTACAACGTGAATTTGATTTATCTCCATATCAGCCTTAGGAAATGAATGTCTGTGATTAATAATGATGTATAAATTCACTTATTCAGCATCCTTCATGTTAGTGGAGTCATCCACCTCGATTTGCAGCCACACATAAAGAGACTGAGACAGAAGTTGGTAATTACAATTAATTGTGCTATCAACTGAATGTTTCTTCTTCTCTGGTCAAAACACGCAGATAAAAAGAAACAACCTTTAGGGTGCATTGCACATTTTTTCTAAAATTGCTTATAAAGTGCAGTGAATTTGAAACCATAAAAACAAACAAACAAAAAAACAAAAAACGAGGAAAAAAAAACAAACATACCAAACAGGACATCAAAATCTCTAAAGAGTCTGTTGGTAAACAAAAAAAAAAAAAAACGAGAAAAAAAAAAAAAAGACACCAAACAGGACATCAAAATCTCTAAAGAGTCTGTTGGTCCAATTAGCCAAAATGCAATAATGAAGTCACATTTACAGCGAACTAAAAAATGTAAAAGATATCCTAAAGAATGCCGAAACTGTCTGTGAAAAGCGAACAATACATTGGCAGATAATGGTAGAAGTCTGGTGAAATACATAAATGTGACATATAAAGAAAAAGTTTGCGGAAAAAAGAAATGGCATTATGAAATAAGTATATGTGGCTTTATGAAAGATGATTGTTTACTTCATAACACTTATTGTTATATTTGTTGTCTGGTTTATTTATTTAGGGTTGTGCCTCATAGGCATTTGCTTTATTTCGTAACCAAATTTAGGAGGTTCTTATTTATACTGATTGTTACACGTTAATGTTAAAATTAAACAGGTAAACGTGATGTTTTAGAAGGTAGAATAATTTCATAGCTGTTAGTCTCTTCAGGTCAATGTATTTACAGTTTTTTTTTAAACAGACTTTAGATACAGATGAAAATGTTCTTTCCAAAATGTGACAGGATGCTGAACCACCACTGCAGAAGGAACCCTGAGCTTCATGAGGAGCTGCAGATCCAGGCTGCAGTGGCAGCAGGGGATGTCTGCACCGTCAGGAGGATGCTGGAGCAAGGATACTCGCCTAAGATCCGAGATGCCAATGGCTGGACACTGCTCCACTTCTCTGCTGCCAAAGGGAAAGAGAGATGTGTTCGAGTCTTTCTGGAGCATGGAGGTCAGAGGCTTGGTCTTTTTTGTGTTGATGCTGAAGTTGGCCTGTTGTTATGCCATGGCAAGTTTTTCTTTCTGAACACTAGAGGGCACTGTTTTACTGGAGGACACAGCCTTTCAGTCAGCTCTGTCTTAGTTGAGTTACTCAAGTTAGAATACACACAACATGCCACACATAGGGTCCCTCATCTGGCAGTTATGCAGAGTCAGACAAATATCCCTTCATCACTCAAAAAATGTCTTACTTCTACTGGAAATATTATCTAGAATGATCTTTTCCACAATCTATTTAAGTATATGCATATAATGCTGTAAACAGAATTTATAGTTACACAAAGACTACCACTAAAAATCACCACTTTATTAAAAGCACATCACAATATCTCATTTTGGTGGACGTGAAAACATCAAGATGGAATGAGGTTTTCTGTTAGATGGACCCAAAAAGACCATGAAAATAATACAACTGTAAAGCTATGCATTAAGTCCACATGAATGAAGTTGCTACAGATCTTAAGACAAATTAAGGTAACAAATACATACCTGCCAATTTACTAATGATTTAGAACAGCTCCACATTCCAACAGTACAGCCAGCATGTAGCATGTAGTTCTGGCTGACACCTCCCCTGCATACAATACCAAAGAGAGGCTGACTGTGACTTTTCAGTGCCTATCATGGACACATTCAATATTAGAAATATCCATTGCCTTGTTTGCAACTTGTATAAAAAGCTCAGATTTGTTAGAATCATTGAAGTGTAATATTGTAGCTGGAAGGCATTGTACGTTAGGGCAATTAGTGTGAACTACTGAAGAAATTCTTGCTGGCAGTTTATTGTCTAGGTGTGCTAAGTTGATCATAGTTCATGTCACTCATAGCTGCAAAGCACAATTCCTGCTGTATTTGTCTTTCCTCTCATTTCCACTCTTTCCATTCTCATCTGTACAGCTGACCCCACAGTGAAGGACTTTATTGGTGGCTTCACAGCACTTCACTACGCTGCTATGCATGGCAGAGCACGCATTGCCCGACTGATGCTGGAATCTGAGTTTCGTAGTGACATTATAAATGCAAAAAGCAATGATGGCTGGACGCCACTGCATGTGGCAGCCCACTACGGTCGAGACTCTTTTGTACACCTCCTCCTTGAGTTCAGGGCTGAGGTGGACCCTCTTAGTGACAAAGGAACCACACCACTACAGTTGGCCATCATCCGTGAGCGCTCCAGCTGTGTACGGATTCTCCTGGACCACAGTGCAAACATTGATATTCAAAAT
This sequence comes from Stegastes partitus, assembly GCF_000690725.1. Taxonomy (NCBI): domain Eukaryota; kingdom Metazoa; phylum Chordata; class Actinopteri; family Pomacentridae; genus Stegastes; species Stegastes partitus. The sequence goes on from NW_007579906.1 coordinate 72,681, forward strand.
GGTTTCCTGTTGCGGTATGCTGTCATCAAAGGCAATCACTCTTACTGCCGTATGTTCCTGCAGAGGGGAGCGGACACTAATCTTGGACGTCTTGAAGACGGCCAGACTCCCCTGCATCTGTCAGCCCTTAGGGATGATGTATTGTGTGCCCAGATGCTCTACACGTATGGAGCTGATACCAATACCAGGAACTATGAAGGCCAGACACCAGTAGCTGTGTCTGTTAGCATGTCTGGAATCAGCCGGCCTTGTCTGGATTTCCTGCAGGAGGTCACCAGTAAGTCTCACTAACACACTACTTGACATATAAGCATTTCCTGCAGCATGATTATGAATATGTGTACATTGTATTTGTAGGCATGGGTACTGGCCAGTCTGGCGTGGCTGTTTGCTAATGCATTGTGGCATTAGCAGAGTTTATGTTCATAACTATGAGAAGAAATCTGGGAAAGTGGGTGGTGTAGAAAAGGATTCCAACTTAAGTACAAAAAGAGATTGATGTTTTTATTGTAAGTTGAGATGAGGAAAAAGTTAAGCAATGCATTGAGTGAATCGGGGCTGCTTGCCAACACATGATTATAACAACCAGTGTTCAGTCGCAGAACAATCCCAGGCTGGAGGAACAGGAGAGCACATTACCTGAAGCATTATGATTTAGAAGGAACAATGGCTGCATTCCTCCACTGCCCCTTGAACTTTGATATCAAAGAGCTCTGCCGTGATTCAGACAAGGCCTTTCAGAGACTCCAAACCTTCAGCCAGATCACATATCTGTTGGGTTATTGATTACACCGCTACCTCCTGGATTAACTCATATGCCATGAAAGGGCTCATCCAACACAGAATGACAGCCACCCAGCTCTTTTCAACTGCTGCACCCTGTAGGTTTTTTCCATGTGAGGTGCGGCAACATGTAGGAGTACAACTGTCCCCTTACAAAGGTTCCAACTTCAAGCAAAACCAAAAGCTTGGACAGCCTCGAACTCCACCCAGTGACATCCATGTCTCGTTTTACCTCACAATGCTGCCTCCTTTAGTGAGTTCAGTGATGACTGTGTTGACTTGAGGCAAGACTTTGCACTAACTGAGTAATATGTAACTACTCTGGTACCATACTTTCTTGATTTAAAATGATGAGATAAGTTACATAATTCATATTCTATGGCTGTTAAATACTGAGCAAAGAAACTCAGAGATTAGAAGGGCCATGCATGATACCTTGCAGCCCACTGAATTAACTTTTATCTGTGCAGTCTCTTTCACGCGCAACCTGTGTGCTTCTGACAATTTAGTGAGCTAATGAAGGCCTTGTGAGGCTTTGGAACAATGCTCTTCCTTGAGGTTTCACCATTCAGTATGAGAATGTCTATTGCTGTTTTAAAATGGGTAAGGTGAGCGTGGCAACATTTTCACCATTTTTTATGCTCTGTTGGGTTGGAGAGTGAAGTAAATGAAGGTAATAATAATAATACAGATTGTTTTTCATGTTTACATTAACTTGCATTAAGAGTTTGTTACATGGACCAAAACTCTGCAATCTGTTTTCATCTTTAAAAATGTTTCCCTGCACTGTTTGGCTTTTTTATGTTTGTTGTAGTCATGCATGCCGTCACACTTTCCTGACCAGTCAAGACCAACAGCATTGCCAACTCAGAGCATCTGGAAGTTGCATTTGGTGTCATCTTCTGCATGCCAAAATGTCAACAACAGTGGACTCTGTGACAATAGATGCATGTTACATTATGGTTTGTTAACTTCCTGTCATGGAAAATGCATACTTGTAGTTATCCTAGTATTTGGGTTTTCTTGGGTGTGCCATAGAATTTTACAATATTCGATGATGAAATAATAAATTTAACACACATTGAAATGCGTGTTAAGCCGCGGCTGTGGCTCAGGTGGTAGAGTGGGTTGTCCAAGGCACTGAACCCGAAGTTTCTGCTGATAGCAGGCAGGCACCTTGAATGGCAGCTCTGTTGCCATGAACATGTATGTCTATACTTTTATAGACATACACGTATTTGCAGGTTATTTCAACAACTCAATTTAGTCATAAAAAGACACTTTCTTAGTTAACTGCTCTGCCATTGAGGTGTTAAGGTAGTAGATAGAAGGAGTGGTTGTAGTGCCATCCCAGTACACTGAAGGTGAATGGGATGGAGGAGATGGAGACATACAACTCTGTTGTTGTTATGATTCATTTACGCTCAGCTCATGCGTGTTTTCTGTGGCGGGGTGAGACAAGTGTCTATGGCAGAGGTGTCACTTTACCAACATAAGTCTGATAACACTCCCACATATCACTTCTTGGAATCAAGGGGATTTTTTTTCTCCCAAATGTTTGCATACATCTGACACTGAATGATTTGGCGTACTGATTATGCCTTAAAATGGCTCTTGTAAAACAACATAGCAGACACAGGAACCTTAAAGTTTAATATTAGATCTACACAAAAAAAGAAGACTCTCTGCTTTTCCGATTGACAGTGTGGAGAAACACATCTGACTGCAAGAAATAATAAATAAATGATAAATTATGATAATGTATTATGCAGTACTTCTGATATTGCATATGATGAATTTGACTGCATTAAGCCGCTGCAGAGGTGATCATGGGGCAGGATGGGGCTTGATGGAGGATGAATAGCTGTGTACCACTACAGGGCACCAGTTTGGGTACATGGGCTTTGATTACACCTTAAGCCTTTTTCTTCTTAGTGCAGCTGCCTGATAACAGAAACGACAAATTTGTGAAAGAAAACAACTGTGTTGTGAATTGGCTGCACTAGACATTAGAGAGACAGACGGGAGGTTGAACGGCCACTCAAGTAACATGCTTTATATCCTTCTCCAGACTTTTTTGTCCAACAGCTTTCCCATGCAAATTAAATGTACTTTAATGCCTAATGTAAAACAAATCATATATGAACATTTGATTTAGTGTACTACCTTACCAGTGGCTTTTAAGAAGCAAAATTAACTTGGGTTTAAGGTATGTAAGTCCTCTCATCATTGAGTGTCTATCTTCACCAGTGCCACCTTCATTTGGCAGTAATCTGCTGTTGAAAGTAAAACCTGAGTTGTACAGATATGATACACACAAACAATGCTGTGGCACAAATGCAGGGCAGCTGTGTTCTAGTGGCACCATTCACATGGTCGGTTGTGACACTTGTTAAGTGCCGTCACTGCAGAGCCTGTTAGCATAGTACTTACAAACAGCTCATCTGCGGTGTTTTCAGGCAACTGAGGGATTAACGTGTCTCAGTGCTCTCCAGTATGAAAACTACACTTTAGGGACACTGATAACGCAATTGCTCCAACCCTTAGCTTTATGCTAGTTCTTGTGGCTAAGCAGCTGGCAAACACCAGTGCTGACATGTATGCAGTTAGCTACACATAGCTGATAAAATCGTCCCACCAACGTAATATTCAGGCTGTGATAATAACCTCCTTCACAGGTGTAATAACTCTTTGTGTTCCTCTTTCAGGACAACCTCGGACTCTACAAGACTTGTGTCGAATAAAAATCCGTCATTGTATCGGCCTTCAAAGCTTGAAATTCTTGGAGGAACTTCCAATTGCAAAGGTTATGAAAGACTATTTAAAACATAAGTTTGACAGTGTGTGAAACAACAATAGAAGAAGAGAAGTTGACTAAAAACTCTGCTATAAGACTATGCAATGATTCTGCTCCTTGTGTGGAAGACATTTCCACAGTTCTGTTCTGTACATGTTGAAGGATAGTTAGTCCAGTTTGTTCACTCAGTTCAACACACACAAAAAAAAGTGCTGTTCTCCATTCAGCCTTTTACAGCTAGAAAAGTTGCTGAAGAATGGAAATGGTGACACCTCATGTGAGCAAAGGTTTTTGTAGTTTTGTGGGAAAAAGAAACCTCATTTGACTGCAGATAGAGTTCTTACAGCAGTTCGTAGTTTTGCCATTTATTTTCTTATTGTAATTGTGCATGATGTTATCCTTGCTGGGTGAGATTGTCATCAAGTGCATATTTTCCAATGAGTTTATTGGCCATCATCGCTTTGTTTTTGTTTTTTTAATTGAGCTAAAAGACATTGAGCTAAAGAATGTTTAACTTAAAGTGCTGCAGTGATGATGATTTTCTTTCTGATTCAAAATCAGCAAAGATAACAATCATAATTATAAAAAATAAACTTGACAAGGTACACTCTCTGGTTTTGTTTTATTACCTAATAAAAGCCTAAATATGTAAGTAACTTGTTATTAAACCTGAATTACTACCCACATCTCCAACTTGGTCAAAGTGGTAGAGAAACAGGTGATCAGTCGAAGCTTTGTAGAAGTCAGCAATGTGGACAAAATGTTGAGTAACGCAGCAGTAATTTTCAGTAACATAGTTACAATGTGCCATTCTGCTTTGAACAGAGAGCAGGAAGAAAAACACAAATGGATCTAGAGGTTTCTGTGAGATATGGACAGACTGGTCTGCTAGATTGACATATAGCACAGCACAGCCTGACTTCAGTAACCACAACATGTGACATACTCCGGCAGTACCGTTAGACAGCTCCCTGCAGATGACAACAAACAGAAATCTTTTGGACTTCAGCAGCCAGTTTGTTGATTGTTGAAGTAGTTAATCAGGTATCAGTGTCCCCCACAAATAGAATGTCAAAAATAACAACTTGTCTGGTGTAATTTGGCTCTAAAGTTCGTTTCTAAAAATAGTGATAACCAGCTTGGAATTAAAATTTGGCCAAATGTGCCTAATAAAGTCCTTCTCAGACATGGGACACATAATATTAGTCCCTTCATCCATCTGTTAAAGTTCCTGCATTCTGTCATGCAGACAGGGCACTTTTTCATTAATGTTCCTCACAGGTTCTTTCAGGCGTTCCACCCACTCTGACAGAAAGAGCAGCGCGAAGCATGCACTATTTATCATTCATGCAAGACTAGACAATAGCAACGTGTTACACTGTCCAAAAATGAACAGCCTTCTTCTGGTCCATCTCAAATTATCAGGGGCCCTCTGATCGGCCATTTCTGATTTGCTTGAAACTTTTTTTTTTTTATCATAAACTATGGATATTTAAATGGTATCTGTAAAATTTTAGATTGATATATCAAATACTTTCTGAGTTTTTTTGTTTGTTTTTAAATTGCCTGTCCACCCACTTTCAGCACACTTTTTTCAAAATGTAAGGATATGTTTGACTGACAATGTCTCAGGAAATATGAAAGATAAAAGCCTGAACTTCACACGACAATTTCTCATTGTGTTTCATTGGTAAAAAGCCTGGCCTTCAAAAAAAAATCCCACAAGCTGGATTATGTGCAAACAGTTAAAGTGTGAGTTCATATATGTTCACAGGAACTGCTTAAGAGTTTACATTCAAGTATCTCTTCCAGTGAATAAATACATTCAAGTATAACAGGTAAAATAACAATTCAGTCTGTCTCACCAGCCGACAAAATTAAAAACAAGTGTTTTCTTAGTTCTATTGAACATTTTGAAACTCCATAACTCTGTTTGGACGAGACTATCTACCCATATTTCTGTTTTTGTGGCACAACTTGCCATACTTGCTGAATTGCATAAGGAAATAAAATAACTATTTTTCATTCTTGTTACCAAGTATCTTATACAAAAAAGTGTTCTGTTTGATTTTTGTATTATTGGGACATGCATCTACATTTGGTTCAGAAAATAACACTAGTTGATGGCCTTTTTTCATCTATAAATCAGCTATAATCAGAGATTATTTGATGTAATGCTCCAATACTGAGTTTCTGAATCAACAACGGTGAGACAACAACACGTTAAGAAACTATCAAATTTCAGGCTTTTATGTCAGAAAGTATTTGATATATCAAGCTAAAATGTCTCAAATATCTTTCTACAAATCCATATTTTATGTTTATATTTGATGATGTGAGATGGAATGACCCTTTCTGATTCCTCAAACAGTTAAACTAAAAGCTCAGGACTGAACCTGAGGACAGCCATATTTAACAAATGATTTAACTGCAGTTTCTCATCTGTGACTCGGTGTGAGAGCGCTCTTGTCTGAAGTGGAAAAATGTACAGTGTGACTTGCCATTTGATCCAGATCCACCCTGTCTTCATATCAGGGCTAATTTATAATTATAAGTAATTAATGAAGTCACAGCCATTGTTTAATGCATAAATGAACCCAACTCTCTCTTTGAAAATGTTCATAAATAAAAATCCTAGCAGCTGGAAACAACTAAACTAAACTGATTCAGTGTGTGTGATGGCTCACCTGTCTGACGTGATGACCAGCAGACATACCAGTGGGACTAGCTGTTGGATCCAGACTGATCCACTGTCCGTGCTCTCTGAGTGATCATTTATAAATATAAGAATTGAAGTTAGTGATGTTGCTGTGCTCCTTGTGCAAATGTGTGCGACTCCATCAGCTGGAACAAACTTCAGCTCCTGAAAAAGTACAATGCAACTCTTGGTGAGGATGATTAGTCTAAACTGTTAGTGTTTCTTTTTGTATTTATCGCAGTAAAGTTTTATTTAAATGTTTAATTTAATTCTTCGTGTCGCTGAATATATTTTAAATTGTCGAGCCAAGTGAGGGGAAAAGGTGTGATGTGATTTTTGCACACAAACTGTACCTTTTGCTTTCCGGCTTGTTTTTGGATAAATATTAACGCTGAAATGTGGAAAAAGCCTTCCCCCAAAATCACTTTAAAAAATCTAAGTACTATTGCTTTTGAGTGTGTGAAGCAGTGCAGTTCAGACTGGTGCCTTGTTGAAAGTGATTCAGAAGTGCTGCTTGGTGCAACCTCGTCAGACTGCTGGCACAACTTTTATGGAAAATTGATGAGGATGTTCATTCATCATGAAGCTGACACATTCACTTTACATGACATGTCAGTGCATTGACATTTTATTGTATTTTTTAGTCTGATTATTAGGCATCAAAACACTACCCTAGCTTACTGCCTATGGAGCCAAACAACAGTAAGCTAAGAGGAGATTTTGAGGTTTAGAGCTTTCATTGGGTGCTGTAACAAAACCATAGAGTGTGTCTTTAAAACTACAATACATCTTAACAGACATTTTTATTTTTTCATCATACAAGCAAGAATATAGCATGCAGCTGAAATGATTTTAGAACTTAAGTTCAGTGCTTAGAAATAATTTTATACTACCACTTAAACAGTGAGCTATGAATCAGATTGCTTTATCATTTCCATGCTATATATTGTACATTTGAGTTTAGAGTGAGTGCACTGTGATAGAGTACTGTTCTGAAGGACCACATTTACTCACTAAAGCAGTTGTTACATGAATCCTAAATAATAAAGTCTGTTTTGGGCAACACTGATACACAATCACAAGAAGCTACAGTTTATGTAAATATGTGACATGTACAACATATATTTTTGTAGAATTTATTTAAGCCATGATCTCTGGTATTCTTAATGTATTTAAAGTTTGTAAAATATTGTTATCTGTTTGGTGTGACAAGTATTTCTTTTTGTGTGTCAGAGTTCAAATACTCATACAAGGCTAATTTGAAATCAGTGTTTTGTTTGATTTTATTTGCACAAATGTTTGGTGCTTTCTTAAAATTCATCTTCTCTTGCAGGTAACTGTCGTGGGGGTTATAATGTGATTTTTTTCACTTTAACAGTTTAAAATAAAATGTAGGATTTGGTGTCTAAACAATGCTGCAGAAAGCATTATTCTGTTTGTCTGTGTTTATAATATGAAGTGAAATCATGTGGTGTCTAAATCTGGTTTTCCTAAAATGTTGCATTTGAAAACATTTACCTGAATTGACATATTAGTGTCATTTTCCTATTTATATTTGCAAATTTGTCTGAAGCTTTGTGTGTCTGCATAGCTTCTCTGGAAGCTTTGTTTGGGGACATGTTAGTAAAAGTATAAAATTTGAATTGCAAACTATACTAGGCAGGTAAACTGACATAAAAAACAAAAAGCTTAGAGTGACTACCAAAGGATATGAAGTGGGTTAAACATAGGATAGTGTAAATGGACTATGGAGGTCAGCAGAGTTGTATGGAATAGATTTTTTTAATGAATAACTTAGATGAAAACTACAAAGTAAACTTCTGCAACTGTCAGTCTTCATTTCAAGACTCTTGAGTGTATTTTTTCTTTCTAGTTTGCTAACTTTTATTCCAAAGTCTGCACCCTGCATTGTTTACATCCATGTTTAGCCATTTCCTTTTTTTGCCCTTGTTGTTGCATTACAGCATTTACAGCAGATTCAGAGATCTTTCAGACCCCTTTACCGCACACTTAGTTAGTGGCACGAGCTCAGCCCGAGGCCACTATTGTTATCCTGGTTCCTCTTCCACACAAAAGTTTGCCGGCCTACTCCTCCCACAGATTTGGGAGCACCCACACAAATTATATATCAAAACGTGCAGCTCGATCGGGAATCGTGTGCTTACATACAGATTTACAAAAGTCGCATTTTTCGCGACACAATTCGACAAAACGTCGCAAAAATTTCCCATTGAAAATGAATGGGACGGACGAAAAAAACCACACAAAATTACACTACTTTTCAAACCTCCACTGCTCAGCCATACTTTCACCTAGAGACTCCATTTAAACTTTAAAATGTTGACGCGCCCTTCCACTATTTCAAAGTGTTT
>NW_007579907.1:0-1131 GCF_000690725.1 Stegastes partitus
GTTTTTCTCCCCTGTACAAAAGGCTAATTTCACAACGTTTTGTGTCATTAAATTGTATTTGCATCTACATTTCAGCACAACATGGAAATTCTGGTGACATGAACATGAAACTAATGCGAATGTCTCCTGTGTTTCTCTTCACTCTGATAAAGCTGGAGATTCCAACACGGGTGTCATCGTCGGTGCAGTGATAGGTGCAGTTGTGGTTGTTGGTGCTGTTGTGGCAGCGGTGCTGATCTACTTGTACAAGACCGGCACTCTTGGTAGGTGCAACATGCTGTATAATCCTTGTCTTTATCAACAGTGGAATATATTGTTTCAGATTGTTTTTGTATCATGTGACAGACATTACAAACAGAGCTGTAAAGTGCTGTGCTGTAGTGTGTGTTTCACACCAACATTTTAGCCACAGCCTTCTGTGATTGACTCACTTTAAGAAGAACAACTGAAAGCCAGCTTCCTCCTTTAATACATGCACAGGCTGCAACGTTTGCACGGTTAACTTCACTCAGACTGTAAAGACAAGATAAAAATGTGTATGTTTCACACCAACATTTTAGCCACTTGGATAGAATCATTAATATGAAATGTCATACTGAAACTGTAATACAATAGTCTATGTAGTGTAGTTGCACCCAGATTACAAAACAGATGGGCTGTGTCTGCATGATCCTTGGTTATCAGGTGCAAAGGTCTGTTATTATTTTATTGTGAACTTCACAATGTGCTCAAAGGTCACAATTAACAGCAGTCTTGTCAATCATTATCTGACAGATGGTGTCTTTTATTCACAGAATTGAAAGTTTGCCAAGATCCCACCGATACTGTATTGTGTTCTGCTTCCACCACAACAGCCTCTACCAAATGTAGAACATGAATTTTGATTTTAAGCTTAAATTTAGTAAATTTAATTAGTTCATGGTCTAATGGAAAGTGGAAAATCCGGCTGATGGTGTAATTTTGGCATTTATTTAAAGAAAACAAGCCTTTTCAAACCTCCAGCAGGTGATGTGGTTTATAGTGTTAAATGTGTAATAACAATACATAATAGAAACACAGAAATACAGTGGGACAAAATCCTTCACATAGCAAGCAAAGATCATATGAAGCAGAAAACGGAAAAGTTCTAAA
>NW_007579907.1:1507-5391 GCF_000690725.1 Stegastes partitus
ATATATTTTTTTAAACGGTAAAGGTTTTCTAAAATCAAAGGAGATGTCTGAAATTGCTGAAAACCTTCAATACTAAACTTAGAATATATTTAAATTCCTAAGAATAAACCAAAAAAAACACCTGTAAACAACAGCAGTGTCCAGAGCAACAGCACATTATTAAAAAGCCTAACTTAGCTGGTTTTGTTGCTGCTTTATTGGTACCAGTGAGACAAAAGGCACAACTGTAAACTTAACTTTTTGTGAATTCTCAAAAATCTATCGATTTAAATTCCATCAACTACAAGAAATAATTTCTCTGCATGAAATAAAATGTTGTAAAAAAGTTATGAAGCCATGTTCAAACGAGGGTGTAGCAGTTTGAGTATGTGAATAGACGACATATATTCAGATACATGTGACATGATAAATCAGAATTGCTTCAGAGCAAAGTCTGATTGTAAAAGTTTGATTTCCTTGTTTTCCTTTTGACAGATACTTGAGAGAAAAAACTCCCTCAATGATATATCAGCTGATATATATTTTATCTTTTTTGTACTGCATGTCATGCAGCACTGCATGAAATGTAAATGAAAGATTTTTATAGTCAAGTGCAAAACTGGCATCTCAACTGGAAACTCCAACTTGATCAAAGTTTCTAAAAAGAGGATTGATTATTTAAGTTAGTTGAACAGAAAATTTAAACAGAAAACCAAGTTTCCATTAAACTCCTTAACAAAGTGAAAAAGCTCAGTCTGTGTGTTATGTTATTGTACTGTAGAATTTAAAAAAAAAAAAAAAGCACTTCCTGTGATGTTGGCGATGAAATGTTTCATCTGAATTGGTGGTGACACCCAGATTTCTGTCACTTTTATTAGGGGAGAAAAGGTTTTGGTTCAAGTCTGATAACTTTGAGTTTGTAGCTTATTTTTAGTCACTGTATAGCAGTTACTGAACCAATAATTGAATTTCCCTTCTGGGATAAATAAAGTATTTTTCATTTCATTTCATTCATTTCATTTCATTTCATTTCATTTCAATAAAGGTCCAAGCATTATGACTCATTCTGTACATGAATATTTGGGAGATGCAAACGGCGTCTGGATCGCCTCGGTTAAAGCGGCGCTGCCAACCAGGAGGAAGTCGGACAGCATCGTAGTCCTGAAAGAGTACACCAAGGGCTACCTGGAGAGTGAGTGCATGAAGTGGCTGAAGGAGTTCATGGAGTACAGGCAACAGCAGCTGAAAGAAGTCTGTAAGTATGACAAGAAATAAGCACTGTGTTTTTANTCCACCAAGACTTCCTTTAGTTCATTGCAGCTCTTTTACTTTTAGGTTCAGTGTTGATTGCTGGAGGGCTTTATGTGATGTTTGTTACTGAAGTTGTGATTTTAAAATGAAATGCTGATGTGGCCTTTTGTGATGATGCAGACGTGTAAAATTATGAGACAGAAACCCAAAGCTGAATGTCTTCTGTGATTTACTCACTTTAAGAAGAACAACTGAAAGCCAGCTTCCTCCTTTAAGTCATGCACAAGCTGCAACGTTTGCACGGTTAACTTCACTCAGACTGTAAAGACAAGATAAAAATGGGTCATTTTGTCAGAGCACGTTTTAACTGTGTGTTTATTAGCAGGTGTACCTGCTGCGAGTGCCATCTACATGCCAAGTAAGTGCTTTATTTCTCTGATAATGATATTTAGTTTGTGTTAATTTTGATAGGTTTATGTCTGTACTGCTACAATTTTTTGGATTCATAGTTTTATCTACAAAATGCCAGAAATCATTAAAATATGTCTGTTGTAATTTCCCACAAAGTTCCTGTAGCGTCAAATAATGTCATATACAACAGAAGTGTAAATCAGTAAACGTGAAAACGGGTTGAGTCCTCTCATTTTTTGTGTTTCTGTATAGCAACTTCAATTGACAAGCAGGGTGTGCCTCTCACCAATGGTAAATCTTTTCCTCTGTAAACATACAAATACACATACAGAAACAGATTGTGGCAGATGGCCTTTAATATTTNCTGGATGGGTATTTATCTGCATCTTTCCTTCAGACGTCCATGTTCTCCAGTGGATGCATGGCTGTGTGGGCGATGTCCAGCCCGACGGCTCTCTCACATTTGTCACCGGCATGGACATGTACAACTACGATGGAGACGACTTCCTGTCCTTTGATGATACAAACGGCGTCTGGATCGCCCCGGTTGAAGCGGCGCTGCCAACCAAGAGGAAGTGGGACGGCGTCCAGGTCCTGAAAGAGTACACCAAGGGCTACCTGGAGAATGAGTGCATGAAGTGGCTGAAGGAGTTCATGGAGTTCGGGCAACAGCAGCTGAAAGAAGTCTGTAAGTATGACAAGAAATAAGCACTGTGTTTTTATAATTGATATTCTCGACATAGCTTTAGTAATAAATGTATGTTTGAAACGTGGAATCAACTTGTCAAACCCCAACCAGTTGTTGACCAGTGCTTATGACTGAATCAGGTTATTATGGGAATATCAGCGTTACAAATGGTTGTATGTGGTTACTTCAGCACCCTTCAAACATCCCTTTATAATTTCTCTCTAGCTCCACCTGAGGTGTTCGTGTATACATCGAAGTCCAAAGTGGAGACCAATGTGGTTCTGAATTGCATGGCCACAGGCTTCTACCCAAAAGACATCATTCTGCAGATCAAACAGAACGGCCGTGTCCTGGAAAAACTGGACGGGGTGGAGAGCTCAGGTGTTCGTCCAAATGATGACGACACCTTTCAGAGGAAAGACCATGTGGAGATTTTGAAGACTGATGTGTTGACCTACAGCTGTCGAATCATTCATAAAGCATCTGATATAGACATTGAGCATCTTTGGAGTAAGTAACTTTCTATTGTTTTTTCTAATTTGTCACAGTTTTGTTTTGCATGCAGTTCCCCCATCACATCTCAGACAAACCATGTTAGAATTCAGACTCAGTTTGTAGCGCATTAAAGCTGCCAGCAGTGCCATCTACGCAAGGGTTTATATGTATGAACAAATGTGAAGGAAAGAATTGTATTTCTCAGTATACCAAAGTTTAAAATATAATGTCAAACATTGCTGCACTGGTACACCGGATGCAGCGATGATCGGTTTACCAGAGCTGAAGATGGAAGTAACTGAAACAATGGAGACAGATTAGGCTACAACAGCGAGGAGGGTGGTTGAGGTTATGGAAGAAAAATCTTGGAAGCATCCAAGAAAAGTTTCAGAAGCTGAAGTTAAAAAATAAAATTCAGAGGAAGGATCTCTGCCTTCCAGTAAAGTTCTACACTGCAGGTTTAACAAAGACAAACATTAGTTTGATTTTTGCAATGGCGTCATCTCATCTGAGAATATTTTTTAACTTCACATGTTTTTCTCCCCTGTACAAAAGGGGAATTTCATATCGTTTTGTGTAATTAAAATGTATTTGCATTTACATTTCAGCGCAACATGGAAATTCTGGTGACGTGAACATGAAACTAATGTGAATGTCTCCTGTGTTTCTCTTCACTCTGATAAAGCTGCAGATTCCAAGACGGGTATCATCATCGGCGCAGTGATAGGGTCAATTGTGGTTGTTGGTGCTGTTGTGGGGCTGATCTTGTACAAGACGGGCATTCTTGGTAGGTTCAGCATGCTGTATAATCCCTGTCTTTATCAACAGTGGTGTGAAATATATTGTTTCAGATTGTTTTTCTATCATGTGACAGACATTACAAACAGAGCTGTAAAGTGCTGTGCTGTAGTGTGTGTTTCACACCAACATTTAAGCTACTTGGATAGAATCATTGATATGTAATGTCATACTGAAACTGTAATACAATAGTCTATGTAGTGTAGTTGCACCCAGATTCCAAAACAGATGGGCTGTGTCTGCATGATCCTTGGTTATCAGG
>NW_007579907.1:8856-9873 GCF_000690725.1 Stegastes partitus
TTACATTTTTGTGAATTCTTAAAAATCTATCGATTTAACTTGCATTAATTAAACGAAATAATTTCTCTGCATGAAATAAAGTGTATTATTAAACCATGCTCAGACAAGGGTGTAGCAGTTTGAGTATGTGGATAGACGACATTGTTCAGATACTCGTGACGTGACAAGTCAGAATTGCTTCAGAGCAAAGTCTGATTGTAAAAGTTCGATTTCCTTGTTTTCCTTTTAACAGATACTTGAGAGAAAAAAGTCCCTCAATGATATATCAGCGATTATAGTCTTTTCTTTTTTTTTCTTTTTTAATTTTTTCTTGATAAGGAAGCATTACCACAAACAAATAAGAACTGAAATAGCGCAAGATAAATACAGTTGCAGCTCCATCTCTTCAGCGTTTATTTCAGAAGTTATTTAATTTTCGGACAATAGGTGTGTTTCTACTGCAGGAACTCCAGTCAGGTGGTGTTAACATTTCCAGGAACGGCCAACTAATCTGCCCTTTCAGCCTTTCTGTTTTAATTGCAATGTATGATCCACCACCTCTCCCTACGATGTTAACTCTGAGCTTTCCAAACAACTACAAATGTTGTCAATATATCTGAACAATTAATTTTCCACCAAAAATTCAAAATTATCTCTTTTTTGTGACAAATTGTATGTCATGCAGCACAGCATGAAATGTAAACAAAAGATTTTTATAGTAAAGTGCAAAACTGTTAAACTGGAAACTCCAACTCGATAAAAATGCTTAGTCTGTATGTTATGTTATTGTACTGAAGAATTTAAAAGAAAAGCACTTCCTGTGATGTTGGCGATGAAATGTTTAGTCTGAATTGTTGGTGACACCCAGATTTCTGTCACTTTTATTAGGGCAGAAAATGCTTTAGTTCAAGTCTGATAACTTTGAGTTTGTAGCTTATTTTTTAGTCACTGTATAGCAGTTACTGAACCAATAAAGGCCCAAGCGTTGTGACTCATTCTGTACCTGAATATTTGGGAGATGCTCTGATAAGTCGGAGC
>NW_007579907.1:10763-13178 GCF_000690725.1 Stegastes partitus
CTTTCACAGCGACCAAGGCTATGCCGGGGGTTGGCAACCTTAAACAGTCAAAGAGCCATTTGGACTCTTTTCAAACAGAAAAGAAAGCACCGGGAGCCACAAAACTCTTTTGACATCTAAAATGAAGATAACACTGTATATATCGTTTTTGCCTTTACGCTATGGACAAAAACTATAGTGTGTTGCATTTATGAAATCAATGAACTGCTACAGAGGACACATTTTATTTCTGCAACAAAACATTTTGAACTCAAAAAAAAGAAGACTCTGGATTGAAGGTTGCTATAAAATACTCAACATCTATTTGAATCCTCCCCATATTTACACTCACCGGCCACTTTATTAGGTACACCTGTCCAACTGCTCGTTAACGCAAATTTCTAATCAGCCAATCAGCCACATGGAAGCAACTCAATGCATTTAGGCATATAGACATGGTCAAGACGATCTGCTGCAGTTCAAACTGAGCATCAGAATGGGGAAGAAAAGTGATTTAAGTGACTTTGAACGTGGCATGCTTGTTGGTGCCAGACGGGCTGGTCTGAGTATTTCAGAAACTGCTGATCTACTGGGATTTTCACGCACGACCGTCTCTAGGGTTTACAGAGAATGGTCCGAAAAAGAGAAAATATCCAGTGAGAGACAGTTCTGTGGGCGCAAAAGCCTTGTTGATGCCAGAGGTCAGAGGAGAATGGCCAGACTGGTTTGAGCTGATAGAAAGGCAACAGTAACTCAAATAGCCACTCGTTACAACCGAGATATGCAGAATAGCATCTCTGAACGTACAACACGTGGAACCTTGAGGCGGATGGGCAACAGCAGCAGAAGACCTCACCGGGTGCCACTCCTGTCAGCTAAGAACAGGAAACTGAGGCTACAATTCGCACAGGCTCACCAAAATTGGACAATAGAAGATTGGAAAAATGTTGCCTGGTCTGATGAGTCTCGATTTCTGCTGCCACATTCAGATGGTAGGGTCAGAATTTGGCATCAACAACATGAAAGCATGGATCCATCATGCCGTGTATCAACGCTTCAGGCTGGTGGTGGGGATGTAATGGTGTGGGGGATACTTTCTTGGCACACTTAGGGCCCCTTAATACCAATTGAGCATCGTGTCAACGCCACAGCCTACCTGAGTATTGTTGCTGACCATGTCCATCCCTTTATGACCACAGTGGACCCATCTTCTGATGGCTACTTCCAGCAGGATAACGCGCCATGTCATAAAGCACGAATCATCTCAGACTGCTTTCTTGAACATGACAATGAGTTCACTGCACTCCAATGGCGTCCACAGTCACCAGATCTCAATCCAATACAGCACCTTTGGGATGTGGTGGAACGGGAGATTGGCATCATGGATGTGCAGCTGACAAATCTGCAGCAACTGTGTGTTGCTATCATGTCAATATGGAGCAAAATCTCTGAGGAATGTTTCCAGTACCTTGTTGAATCTATGCTACGAAGGATTTAGGCAATTCTGAAGGCAAAAGGGGGTCCAACCCGGTACTAGCAAGGTGTACCTAATAAAGTGGCTGGTGAGTGTATGAAATAAAAAGCCAATCTTAAATTATTCACCTGCAGCAAACTAAAAATGCTGTCTGGTTGTCCTGCTGACTACAACTGGGACTGCTGACCTCCTGTGAGCGCTTTGGGACGGGAGGAGCTCACAGTAGCGCCGCTGCTTGCTGAGGACAGGAACGGCAGAACGATACGTGTTTTCACGTCAGTCTCCAAAACACCAGAAAAGTCTCCAGTAACACCAGAAAGAGTGGCTAGATTTGTCACTAGTCGCTTTTGACAAAAAGAAGTTGCCAGGAGGATTTGGAAAGTTGCAAGATTTAGCAAGAAAGTCATCAAGTTGGCAACACTGCACGTGCAGATGCATATCGGTGGTTGTGACGCATATTTTAAGGGACAAAAAAAATTAAACATATTTTAGTTTAATGTTACAAGTTCACAAAAATCTTCAAATTTAGAATTACATTTTAAAAGCTAGTGAGCATACATTTTAAAAACTAATGCATGCGACTCCGGAGCCGCGGGTTGCCGACCCCTGGGCTATGCTGACAGCTAGTGACTAGTTTAGGAGGCACCCACAGATTAGCAGCGTCTGGGAAAGTAATAATCATTAATGCTTTAAGATGTGGGCCTTAGTGAGGAATAGAAGTGACAGAACATTAAAAGAAACAAAACTAATAACAGACAGGACTGCAGGAGTCATACTGGTCAGTCTCTGTCAGTCAATCTCTCAGTGAACAAAAGAGAGCGTACTAGCATCCTGTGATGCATCACTCTTAATGCAAACATACATAATAGTAATCCCTATTAATGTCAAAGCTTAGTTATAAATGACAGGTTCCCTACTATTACATGCCTTATAAAATTTTGTGTTTAATCTATATCAGTTGC
>NW_007579907.1:16299-17613 GCF_000690725.1 Stegastes partitus
CAACAAGTAACCAGATGATGGTTCAGAATGAAGTGTAGCTGCTGTCTGGTTGCTTTCAGCCAAAGATGGTTGGCAAGGAAAGCTGCTCCGCTTTGTAACATCACTGTACAAACTACAAGTGGAGTCCAGTTGGATGGTTGAAGAGTCCACCAAGACTTCCTTTAGTTCATTGCAGCTCTTTTACTTTTAGGTGCAGTGTTGATTGCTGGAGGGCTTTATGTGATGTTTGTTACTGAAGTTGTGTTTTTAAAATGAAGTGCTGATGTGGCTTTTTGTGATGATGCAGACGTGTAAAATTACAAGACAGAAACCCAAAGGTGAATGTCTTCTGTGATTGACTCACTTTAAGAAGAACAACTGAAAGCCACCTTCCTGCTTTAAGTCATGCACAGGCTGCAACGTTTGCACGGTTAACTTCACTCAGACTGTAAAGACAAGATAAAAATGGGTCATTTTGTCAGAGCACGTTTTAACTTTGTGTTTATTAACAGATGTACATGCTGTGGCTATCAGTGCAACGCCAGGTAAGTGCTTTATTTCTCTGATACTGATTTTTACTTTGTGCTAATATTGATATGTGTATGTCTGTGCTGCTACAAATTTTTGGATTCATAGTTTTATCTACAAAATGCCAGAAATCACTAAAATATGTCTGTTGTAATTTCCCGCGAAGTTCCTGTTGCGTCAAATAATGTCATATAGAAAAAAAATGTAAATCAGTAAACGTATGGAGCTGTAACAGTTGTGTCCTAATATTTTTTTGTTTTTCTGTGTAGCACCTTCAACTGACCTCCTGACTGAGCCTCTCACCAATGGTAAGTCTTTTCCTCTGCAACCATACAAATGCACATACAGAAACAGATTGTGGCAGATGGCCTTTAATGTTTCCCTTTTGTGTGTGTTTGTGTGTGTGCAGGTAATAACGATGGCACAACGATTGACAACGGTAAGTGTTGTCCTCCGTAGATATGTTGCATTGAGCTGCATTACGTAGTTCTGCGTTGTGTCGTGATGCATGCATATAAAAATAACTTCATCAATGTTGTAGACAGTTAGCCTGTATACAGTCTGGGGCCAATATTGCCATTTTTCCGATCATCTGACGGCGTCGTTATTGTTATTAACTGATAAATTAAATGCTCTGCCTTCGATCTGATGCTGTCCCTCTCAATCTGTAATCACTCTGTGGTCTCAGCAATGTCTCTCTAGAAGAGACACAACCTGCAACAACTGAACAAGAAGCACAAGCTGTTGCTGCAAACTGTGAATTTAGCTACTTTCACAGCGACCAAGGCTATGCCGGGGGTTGGCAAC
>NW_007579907.1:19930-55376 GCF_000690725.1 Stegastes partitus
ATTATTCAGGTCATAGGTCAGGTGGGCTTCTTCCACAGGGAAGAAGTTAAATGTGAATTCAAAGCTGAACATGCGTCGTAACTGTGGGGATCTTTAATGGTGGTTTGACTCGAAATCACTTATAGCCAGCTCTGTGCAAGAGAAGAGGAGAAATAAGGAAGCCAACTTTTGGAAAAGTGTTACTACCTAATTTTATACCAAATTAGACTAATTACTGTCAGGCCTATTGACATGTTCTCAGCAGGAGCTTCCTGATGAGCAAATCATGATTTTTGAATGTTTGAAAGAACCGGACAATCTTAAAAATGAACTAAATAAAAATGCACTAAAGAGCAATAGAAAGGTGCGCCAAAAAGGAGAAATAGCAACAAAGAAACAGAGATTTAAGTGCAGTTTCACTTAATCAATTTACTACAAACTATGGATCAGTGGATCAGTGGGACAGAAGTCTGCAACCATTTTGAATACACTGGTATCATTGTAATACGCTGAAAGTGATAAAAAAATCAGCAGGTAGTAAAGTTTAAAGCAGGAAGAAGTAATAAAAAAATACATTTTTGTGCATTTCCTACTCTCCTGTCAACACAGTTTTCATTTTATTGAGCTTTTTAAACAAAGTAGCTATAATGGAATGCAGCTGTTTTGTGAGAAATGTGTGGAACCTACAGGCCTTATACTTTTTAAAGATATTATTCATCATGAAAAGTGTGATTATCTTGTGCAAATGTAATATATACATTTTTTCTTGTGTGTTTTTGAGTTTCTCTTCAGCTGTTGATGAATTAATAGATACAATGAAATTTACTGGTAAAAACAAAAAACAGCAACATCATAAAGTGCACTCCTCAGGATAAAGCTGTTTATTTGACTGTATTAACAAATTGTGAATTTGTCAGAAATCTGTTGAGGATTGTGAAGCTTCACATGCTGTATTACACTATAAGATGACATTGATGGTGAGACAGTTCTGCCAACTTTTTAATATGTGCAGCCTCTGCTAAAATGTAATTACTTCCTACTACAGGATTTAGTTCTTTTTCTGCCTTATTTCTTTTAAAATAAACTACATAATCATTACAAGTGTTTCTTACGTTTTCTGTTTTTTTGAATGGGCTTCTGTGAATTAGTGGGATGAAGTATTCTCATAAGTAAAATTTTCATTTCACTCTGTGGTTGTTGTATTGATTTGTTTTTTAGACATAATTCCATTTTGATCTGATTTAAATTTAACTGTAGCAAGTACGTTTTTAGAAGTAGTGTTTTCAGTAGGAAGATGTCATTTTACACAGTGAAAAACCACATTTTACTGATGATATGGCCGTCAGCTAGACAAAACAGAAGCGCTGAATTTAAGAACACGTTTGTGATGTACTAGAGTATTCTGTTTTCATGCAGCTTTGTTCTTTGTTCTGCACCACACGTTTTATTGCATTACATTTATTTGACAGATGTTGTTTAACCTTTTCACACTTTAAAGACAATTGTATTTGTTACGTAATGGTGTTCATCTGACAGAATCAGATTAATAATACAGAATCTAATCAATGAAGGTAAGACCCTTCTGATCTGTTGGAGCTAAATATGAAGCGGAATATAAAGTCAAAGATACTTTTATGAACTGTCACAGTAATGTACATTTTAACATACTGAAATATACAATCTGATAATATAAGGTATATTTGTCTGAAATGGGTCGTTCTGCTTAGTTTAAACTTTCTGTTCCTTTTCATGTACATATATACAAGATCTGTTTACTTCTTCTAAAGCTAATTTCCATTATTTGTTTGTTAAAAAGCAACAAAAGGCCTATTTTATATAACAGTTAAAACAACAGACTTTGACATAAGTGCTTTCTTGTAAAAAATAAGATAAAAACCACATGTACCTGACTAGTTTAAAAATTAAACAGCGACAAATGTGTCCAGATAATAATAATAATTTTCCACAAGAACACACACGGAGAATAAACAAGAAATGATAATGTTTTTACTTGTAGCAATTAAAATAAATGACTAAAAAGGTTAAAAGTCATTGTTTTTTGTTGTTGTTTATCCGTACGCCTCACGCACGTTACGCCATGACGTCACTAGGCGGCGGCAGAAGTCGACGTTTTGAATCGACACTGCGGTTTGACCGGAGCCTGTCCGCTTATCAAGCGTGTGCCTGGGGCGTGTTTCAGTTCCAGCTCTGCCTCCACAAACGGACTACATCTCAGCAAAACGACCCTCAGACGTTCAGAGGTGTTTTACTCTGATGCTTGGCCTTTTTTTTTTTTTTTTTACACCTTTGTCGTTAACCTGCCGGTAAGCTAGCACCAACCCTCTCCGCGTGTTAGCTTGTTCGTGCTTGGTTACCATGGTGACGGCCGGCGGCAGAGGCAGAGGCAGGGGGGACGCGAAACGGAAAAGCGGGCCGCTGCGGCGACAGTACAAACCGGTAAAGAGCTCCAAGACCCGGGCTCAGCCGGGGAACCGAAAAAAGAGCAAGGTGACCCGGCCAAAGAAATCTGGACCGTCGAAGGTGAGTGTGGCTGTGTGTTTAGCTTCTCTACGGAAGCCTCAGTCAGTTTCTAGTCAGTTTGTCAGAAGCAAAGA
This sequence comes from Stegastes partitus, assembly GCF_000690725.1. Classification (NCBI taxonomy): domain Eukaryota; kingdom Metazoa; phylum Chordata; class Actinopteri; family Pomacentridae; genus Stegastes; species Stegastes partitus. The sequence goes on from NW_007579907.1 coordinate 22,525, forward strand.
TTCAAGCTGTTAAAACCGATTAACGTGTCAAAGTTGCAACTTCAGTTTACTTGAAAACTAGACAAATTTAGTTTTTATCATTGCGGAGAAAGAATATAAATCTTCCAGAAACTTATTAGGAAGGTGTTTGTCATGAAGTCAGACATTGCTCAGAAACAAAATGACCCGAGATAAGAAAAACTGTGTCTAGCAGAAAATCAGTAAGCTGTAGGTTCAATACACTGCTGAAAACATAATAAGCTAACATAAAGCTATGGAACAGAAAGTCAAACGGAATACTAGCAACGATTCTGAGGTGGTAAATAATATCACACATGATAATGAGATTTGCACACGAAATTGAAATATTGCAAATGAAAAAATAAATATTGCACACTACAGTGACTGAAATAATAATCATTGAAACAGCAACCTCTATGTTTTACAGCATGTACTCAGTTTACTCCCAGCTGATCTTGTTTTAGTTGTTTTTATGTTTAAAAAAAAAAGTTAAATGCTGTAAATAATGTTTTTGCTACTATACTAACTTCACCTTTCATATTTTTAGATTTTTACTCTCATTGTTATATATGTAAGTTATTTTTTCTTTAACTCTAGCTTTTTTTAAACAAGTCTTCCATACCATAGTGTATTCCGAGTTTGAATAAAGGTTGAATCCATCCATCCATTATCTATACACCGCTTAATCGTCACTAGGGTCGTGGGGGGGCTGGAGCCTATCTCAGCCGACTTAGGGCGAAGGCAGGGGACACCCTGGACAGGTCGCCATAAAGGTTGAATGAATTTTGTAAATAACATTAAATCATACTTTTTAAAATATTATAATATCATGATCTATAGTGGAATGTAACTCAGTAAATTTTCTCAAGTAGTTAAGTACAATTTTGAGGTATTTGTTGGAGTATTTTTGATTTATTCTCCTTTACATTTTGACTTCATGTAAAATCATGTAAATTTTCTGCCTTTAACTCCACTTTTTAAAATTTTTACTTGATGGATTTAGATTTTGTTCACAATACATGATCTAAAATGTGAAGCTCTGTTACAGATTCAACAGCCTAAAAATACAGATAGTTGTTAATTTGCATCCAGCAAATCCAGCATAAAAAAGTTAAAATTCAGAACCTTTACTTTTAACAATTGTAGTTTTTAGCATTGCAATACTGATATATTTTAAACTTGATTAGTAGCCAAAAATGGTACTGATAATAATAACCACCCATTAATCTGTATCTGTGTATTGAGTCATTAATGACTCAACTTTTACCTGATTATCTTAATTATTTAATTGCACTTTTGTCAACTTTTTTATTAATAAACTACAGCTTTGTTTTGGTGTCTTTTTTTTTTTTTTAATGGGAAGGGGGCTGGGTTGTTTTTTAAATTTTGTGTATGCAAAGTTTCTATGTACGCTAAAAGTATGTAATGCACACTGTTTCACCGTAAAAGTTAACAAACACAAGGCTTTCACGCTTTAAAAATTGAGAGAATATGTATGTTATTTTCTTTCAGACTTTCAGGGTCAATATTGGACCCTGGCTCTAAGTTACATCATCCAGCTTGTTGTTGTACAGTTGTATAGCACTGTAAATAGTTGCTTCATAAATATAAAGGTTTAAAACCCTCAACACATCTAGAAGCAGTCCGCATGTCTTTAATTAATATTTTAGAAAATAAACAGTACTTTACTCCTTGACAGTAAACTGTGAACATACAGTAGATGTGTGCAGCGTTGCCTGTGTGGATATTATGCTGGTATGAATTTGTGGTGGGTATGACACTGACTTCTAGCTGTGAAATGTTCTTTAGGGATTAATCGCCAAGCGTAAAGGACAGAATCGCGTTGGTTCAGGAACACGCCGGGATGGAGGTGCGAAATCAGCAAAGACTGTCAAGAGGTACAACCAAAGCTATAAATAAATGATGTTTTAAAAACCAAGTTTAGAGAGGAAATGATCAGTCAGTTAACTGAAAGGTAGTTGATAGAAAATAATAGGTTAAAAATCTGCTGTTTGTACATTTGAGTACCTGGTCTTTTTGTGTCCTTTTCAAAATACTTCTGACTGTGTGAAGTGTATGTGTATATGTACACAAACGTATACATCAGTATTACTTGAGTAAAAGTACCACTATTTAAAAAATACCCCAATAGCCCCAATTGGACTCTTTATGCAAGGAGCCCAAAATAATTGGGCTCCACTGGTTCAGTCTGGTGCAATGAATTGTATTGAATTCACTCATATGTATTTATGTCCAGTTAAGATCTGAAAAGTAACTGTATCTGTTACACAAATGTAATAGAGTCAGATATTTCCTCCTGAACAGAGGTGAAGAAGACAAGACAAGATAGAGGAGTACAGATGATATGAAATACTTGAGTTAAATACAATCACCTTGAGACTGGACTGAAGTGCAGTACTTGAATCAGTGTATAATGTAACAGAATCATTCTGTAGTACCGGTTTGAATGTTTTCTCACAGAGAATGTTGTTTTGTGTTATTAGGAAATCCTCAAAGATTCAGAAGTCTCCAGGTAAGGACATAAATCAATCAAGCAATCAGTCAAAGTTTTTTTATATAGCACTTCACAACAGCCCAAAGGGTGACCCATTTATTTCATATATGGACAAGCTACAGCCTGAGTAATATTCATACAATTAAATTTCAACCTACACACTTAACGGTCGAGCTGCTGTATTGGATAACATTAAAGTTGACATTGGTTACCAATAAAGTGGCCAGCATAAACTGGCATTTTGTTGCAACATATTACAAACTCAGTGCACGCAGTGGTTCAAGTTTCTGTCCTTGTTCATGATAAGGTGAGTAGAAGATGAACTGATCTCTTAAAGGTGGAAAGTTGAAGAAGAAACATGGTTTTAACTAACATCATTGTTTTATTTATTTATTTATTTATTTGTTTGTTTTTGTATAATTTTAGAGTCAAAGAAGCAAAATTTGGGGGACCTTAATTGGCTGATTAGTCATCATTAAGAAGTTTCAGAGCTGTATAGGCACTGTAGCTCCTCTAATGTTGTCCCAACAATCAGCAGCCTGTCTCCAAGCAGCTGCCCAGCAGTCTGAACATTTGACTGAAACTGATGCCCACAAAGCAGAAGAAACTGTAAGATGATAGTAATGTGATTTCAGAGAGCTGTTTCCTCAGCTTCCATTGTAATTAAGAAGTGGCAGTTGCCAGAAACTGCATTCTGAAAACAAGTCTTGTGAACTGATGAAGTTAAAGCAGAACTTTCTGGCTGTAAGGAGCAATGTTTTGGGGAAAAAAAGGTGCAGAATTTAACAAAGAGAACAGGCCTCCAGCTATTCAGCACAGGGTTAGATCCATCATGCTTTGGGTTTGTGTTGCAGCTGGCGGTCCAGGGAAGATTTCACTAGTACAGGGAAGAATGTATTCAATTAAACAGCAACAAATTGTGGAAGCAAACTTCACAACATCTGTAAAACAGCTGTGGATGAAAAGAGGAGCGCTTCTACAACAGTCTCATGATCCTAAACACACTTGAAAATCCATAATGGATGACCTCAAGAGGTGAAAACACAAGGTCTTGGCTTCACAGTATCTGATCTCAACATCATGGAAAATCTGTTAGACCTTAAAGAGCAGAGCTGCAAGACAGCCCAAGAATCTGACATAACTAGAAACCTTTAGGAGGAAGACGAACTGAACGACTCTGAGCTGCTGCAAAATGTGTTTACAGGCTGTGATGCTGCCAGTGGTGGTGTTACCAAATACTGAGCATGCAGGATGGCAAGACTTTTGCTTTGGACACTTATTTCTTATTTTGAATCTTTTGAATTTTTTGAAAAAAAAAAAAGAAAAAGGAATTATGAAAGTAATCTTTCATAAAATATTAACAAAATGTGTGATCTTGAACGTCATACCAGAAATTTGATGAACAAGCTTTTGTGTGACATTGTTTATGACAGCATTCATTCATGAATGTTTACTTTTGTTTCCAGGTGGCAGAAGGAGTGTGCAGAGAAAAAGTGGGCCGAAGAAGAGAGGGCAGACAAAGATTTTATCGAGAAAGAGTGGCGAAAGGAAGAGTGGGCCGAGGAAGAGTAGGGAAAGGAAGACTGCTCCGAGGAAGAGTGGGGAAAGGAAGAGCGGGCAGAGGAAAAGTGGGGAAAGAAAGATTGGGCAGAGGAAGAGGGGGGAAAAGAAGACCAGGCCGATGAAGAGTGGGCAGACAAAGATTAGTCCGAGGAAGAGTGGGGAAAGGAAGACTGGGCTGAGGAGGAGTGGGCAGAGGAGGAGTGGGCTGAGGAGAAGCACCAGACCAACCAAACTGACCAGCAGATACCAGGCCCCCAACATGTTGAACGGCATCAGCACCAAGTAAGACACCATGGGCCAGTTTAGGCTGTAACACTCTGAAAGTGATGAGTTTCTGCAAAATTCCCCACAGTCTAGATATCGGTGCAGGTTAAAAGTTTCCTGCAGATAATTTTAGTTTTATTTATCACTTTTTAATACGTTTGCTTCTTCTTCCACAATACGTCATGCTATTCTTTCCTTCATACTTGACTCAAAGATTTAATATAGTTTCTTTGCAGAAGGTCTTGATTCCAGATTGCAAGATGTCTATTTTTAAGATTTCTGCTTCCATTCTGATACACAGCATTTAAAAAAAAATCAACCACAACATCCAGAGTTTCAGATACACTGCGGCTCCCTTTTTTCTTGGTAGAGTATTGTTGTTTTCAGTTTTTTTTTCCAATTCTGTAAAATGAATAATTGAGAAATTCAGCTTTCTTTTTTATGACTTACTGCAGTATAACTGTGCTTTACGGCACATGTTTGAGCTCTCTCTGCTTCTAGCCATTCTGCTGTTGTTTCAGTAGAGGTGCAGGACTTTGTATTGAATTGAAAAATGACTCCACAGTGAGGAAAAATTGTATCAGGAGCAACAAAACAGCTAGAAACTGTTTGAGGTGGAGAAAATCATCGATAAATAATCAACAATGGAAAAAATCAATAGTATTGACTGATTTCATGTCATTCTTAATTTTACACGCTGGCTTATGTTGCTGTCTTTTGTACTTTGATCAGTATGATGGTTAAAAAAAAGTGTCGGAAATTTAAAGTCTAATGTTTAACCCTGCAAAAACCTTGTTGACTTTTACTGTGTTTACTGTATGCTATTTTATGCTTTCTCTTTAGGACTTTCTCCCACGTTTGAAAAAGAAATACTGGTATGACTGTGACAATATAGATTTATTATATATTTATTTCCGCTTTGTTCTCTCTGCAGTGCTGCCAGCTCAGTCCTGAAGGAGATAGACAACATGAAGAAGAAGAGGCGCCTCAGTAGCAACAAAGGAGTGAGTAACGCTGTGCTGTAACATTTCAGCCCTGACTCCTCGTTTTGCATGTTTCAGTTTATTCACATTTGTTGAAGAAGCTGTGCTCTCTACATCTGTTCTGCATCCTGACTCTGTGGCTGAAGTTTGCATTTGCACACTTGTCTTTACCTGGTTTGTGTGACTGCATGTCAGTTTGTGCTTATAATCCACTCAGGATTTGAAGCATTTTTGAGGATTCAAGTTGCAGCTTTGATTGCTGATTTGTACATATTCACATTCACAACAAAACAGAAACTCAGCTGGTGTGTTTTTTTTAATGCAGACACTGTAGTTTTGGTTTTATTAGTACAGATTTTGAAGCATCTGTCTCTGAGATTTCTGCCTTCACTTTAATACAGTGGTGGGGAATGGGGTTTTGTTTGTGTTGCTGACAGAATTGAGAAAGATTGACACTGAAAAATGTAACAGTTACACCAGTAATCCACAGAACACAGTTTTAATAGAAACTGTTGTTTTTCTCTCTGACATTTGAATGAAAACTGAGGTTTCCAGGTCAAGGTCAAGATCAGGCTCAAGGTTATATTTATTAATACCCGTGTGTAGATTTGGTTTGCAGAAAAGACAAATGATAGCATTTGGCAATCTTTAAACAAAATACACATTGTCAAAAAGACAAGAGACCCAGCTTAGGTGGCAATTAGCAGTGTTATTAGTTGTATTTTGTTAATGTTCACCAAAGATGGAGGAAATTAAATAAGCTGCTCCACACGTATAATCTCTGTCACACAGATGAAACTGCATCTGTAGTATTTGACCTGCTTCTGAACGCAGCTCAGTTTTGATCAGAGCTGTTAAAGCCGCTGCTGTTTTAACTGTCTCTTTAAATTTTGTTTACATTCAAGCAGTTTAAAACCCACAGCTCAGTCCGTGTTCACACACTCGCTCAGTCTCAGTGGGCGCTGCCTCTCTTATCAGGCCGTCGGGAGGGTGGTCCACCCGTCTGCTCGCAGCTCATGGGGAGGGGGTGACATCTCTATCAGCTGCCACCATATTGGAAGGCAGCTGAGAGCCTGAGAGGCACCAGCCCTTGTTTTTGTGTTTGTGTCACATGAAGTTTAAGTGTTGACATTCGTGTTGAAGTGGTTGGCCTCCCGTCTAACCAAATCAGAGGATGTGTACGGCTGACGCTTGTAATCACAGGTTCAATCTTGATCTTCCAAAAAGCCAGAATTGTAAATTATGTACCTGCTCGAAGACAAGAAGTTGAGTCTACTTTGGTTCTGCTGTATGGCCACTAGTTTCTCTTGTGTTTAGTCCACCAGTAGAAAGATGTAGAAGTATAACCTCTTGAGAAAGTTTTGGTTCTGATTAGGCCTGAACGATAAGGCGACAGCGATATGTACCGCTTCATCAGTAGCAAAAAGAAAACTGTTCAATAGGAAATTAGACACAAACATTCACGAACACACAAGACAACAATGCAAAGTTGGGTTGCATGAACAAAGTCCAAGCGTGTTCCCTCCCTGGCTCATAAACAGCCGGTCATATCCCTTCATAATGAAGCCACTTCACCCTTCGTCAGTGGCTTCCATGCAAGTCCTCCTCAGGCTGGTTGTTGACAGAGTTCATGGTCTAAAAACACTCCCAACCCTGTGTCTCCCACCAACACCACCAAAGTGACACAGTCACAGCATCTGAGGGCTGCCGGACTTGATGTCAAGATCCGCCACACCATTATCATAACATAAATTATATAAAAAAGTCAAAATGACCATTGAATTCCTTTGATTATTTGTTATTATTTAATATTATTTACATTATTTGTTGCACAAAAATGCAAAACATCTGTGTGCGCAACTGTTACTAATACTGGGCATAAAGGGTGACTCTACATACTATCGATATTTAGATTTTTTTTTTTTTTTTTAAAGTATCTGATGCAAATGTTCTATTTTATTATTTATTTTTGTGAATTTCTAAATAAGCCACGGAGAATGAAGTAATTCTGATATCACAATTTCAGGCTTAGACTATGATAATTTTCCTGATTGAATGACACATTAATGTCATGTTTAAGTTGAGTATCTGACAGTGTCTGGCTAACAAATGATGTCATTTTGGTATTTCTTTAGATAACCTTTCAATCCCACCGGCAGGTTGTGGAGATCAGGGGTTAATTAGAGGAATAAGCAGCACAAGCCTAAGATATAGACATTAAAATGACAGAGGAAATCCCTAATAAGAGCCTCATCCTTAATTTATGTTTAAGATCAAATGTTTATGAGTTTCTTACAGTGGGTCTGTGTTTGATTAATTTTTAGAAGATCTACTCCAAAGCCCAGAGGACAAGAACACCGGTACCACAGAGAGAGTTCACTGACAGCGAGGATGGCAACGGTTTGTACGAACAATAAGCAGAGCAGTGGAGTAAGAGAGGGAGGTGATTATGGGAGAAGAGAGGAAGATGTGGTGCTCTGAAAACGTTTCTTCTTCTCTGGTATTTCCAGCTATGGTCGTAGATGAGGACAGCAGACTGACAGTGACTGCAGATGAAGACAGTAACTGCAGTGCAAACCAGAGCTTTGACGCCAAAATGAGCCGAGCGTCGTCGCTCTACCAGGGACCTAGCAGCGGTCAGTACAGAGAGCTTGTAACAGAGGACTGTGCAAAACTCCACACTTCTGTATGTTTATTAACAGTGCGAGTGGTAGTTGGGATTATGTAGTCAGACAACAAAAAAATAGACAACTGTAGAAATGTGTCATTAGATTATAGTTACATGATCAAGAATTACGTGATTACATTTGGATTACATCTTTAAAACATGGCAGTTTTAAAATGAAACTTTTTCCATGATGCTGTATATTAAGGTACTTCTCTTGGGTGACGTAACTAATATTTGATTTTAGTTTTGTAATGCCGATTTATTTAGATGATTGAGTGCTTATTCCCTTTTATTTACAATCAAAATGGCAGATGAACATTTTGTTACAAGATCGAACGTCTCCTGTTGGCCTTTTGAATGAACAGCGGCAACAGAAACAGCATCTCACATGTTTTGGAAAACACAGAACTCATCTGTAGTTTGTGCCAGTATTGTTTCTGTAAATGTTATTTGACTTTTCCAGCTGTGAATACAGAATATAGAAAAATAATTTGTTTTATAGTGTTTTGAGATGTTTAAGTAAAAAAAGAAAAAAAGAATATTTGTCAAACTCTAAATTTCCTCAAATGTTTGATATTTTTTTTATTATAAGGTGCAAATTTTCAATGTTCAATTTGGAAGTGATTTAAAAGCCTTCAAGTTAGAATAATTTAGTGATTGAATGCAATAAGTGTTCATAAAAAAAAACAAAAAAAAAACAATGCTGCCTGTGAGTAGACCTGGTCCTATATGTCATGTTTAATGCACACGATATGAAACAAACATTACAATACTTCCTTCGTTTGTATTTTGGGATTGGATATGACAGCAGAATCCTATAATATATGATGTCATTACAGTCTTCTGACAGTATTCCTGTGTTATGCCATCATAGGAAAAGAATAATAAGCAGGTACAGCAAATGGTGAACAGGATTCTGCTGAAACATTGCTGTAGAAAAATAAACATTTAGCGTTTTTCTGTCACATTAAAGGTCTGTTGATGGTGTTTTCTCTTGATTAGAGCTTCTGAGAGGAACTTTCCGGATCAGCGCCTCAGGACCAAACACGGGCCGCAGAGGAGCCTTCAGGTCAGACTGTGGGCAGAAGTTTTCTGTTCTGTCTAAAGTAGAGCACAAATACTACAGTTGGAACGTTTGTGGCAAACACTCATGAACACTGCTTTCAGCTGTGCTATGGAGAAATACCTGTTAGACCAGTTTCTCTAAGATTTGTCTGCACTACACTCAGTGGCACTAGCTGACAAAATATATAACTTATGGTTTCTTGATAGTGTTGTGTAGCAATGAAACAGGAAAGAGTTTTTCAGAACAGCAATAATCTGCCATTTTTTTTCCAAATCAATTTTTTTTTCTGTATTATTACATTTTTCACTGTATTTTTCTGGTACAATGTGCTTGTAGCTGGTCAATTATTCTGAAGTTTTCTGCTGGACAAAAGAGAGATCTAGATGTAGTTGTTCAGCCAGCTATGGTTTTGGTACAACTTGACTATTAGTTTGATTTTAGCTGTAGTCAAAGTTAGTTTGTGAAACCAGCTCCTGGTCTGCAATGACACAGTTTGGTTTAATGAGGGTTTTCTACCTAAACATCAAAATTTAGGACATATCAAATCAAACTGCATGATGAGATTTTTGTAGTCATGACAGTTGCTTCTCTGTGCAACGACGTGTTAGCATGAAAATCATTTTGTGTGTCCATCTCCACGCCAACTACTCTCATTTGAAATAATAATAATAAACTCATCATTGCATGACTATGGAACAAATCTCACAAGAAAGCACAGAACCGGTGCTAATGATGCTTTACTTATCAATGTGAGAACGTAATAAAGACAGATCAAACTTCTGCAAACTGATATGTTTATGACTCAGCCATTGTCACACTCCTGCTTCTCGGCTGAACGTGTCACCCATCATTTTACAACAGGCTGCATATCAAACAGCAGAAGTCAGTCTTTCTGGTGATACGAGTTGTTGAAATTACACAAGGTTGACATTGAATGATTACCCTGAAAATAGCCTCAGGTTCCTGCGGTTAAATAACTTTTAAGGCACAATATGTGGTTTATTAATTTATTTTTATAATGCTGTTATTTCTGGACACTTGAGATGTGAATGTCGTACGTTAGTAAACTATTTATCTGAAATAGCTCTTGTATGAGTTTTGGTTGTTCACATGTGAATTTGGGACAAAGAAAAATGAATGATGACAGAAGTGTGTTTTTATGTTTGTTATCAGCAAGACTTCACCACTAAGTCCATTCCCTTTACCTTCTACTGCATTCTTTTATTTGGTTTCTTATTCCAGACCCACTAAGAGTGCTTGGTCCAGTCAGTCTGACGAGGACGACGACTCCGATGACGAAGACGAAAAAGCACTGGCCAGGTCAGTGGGTAGAATAAAGGTCTTCACTGTAGCACAATGACACAAACTGTTCCTACACCTGACTGAACTGACTGACCACTTGCTGATTTGTCCTGAACATCTTGAACTACTGTGAGGACAATAGCAGGCCATACAGTTGATGAAGTCTTGTTTTAAGATATAAATGACCTCAACACCTTTCAAACAAATGTGTTAAACACAATGCGTTGTCCAAGCAATAAAGTATACACTGGTGAAACAAAGGTAAGGTAACTAAACTCAGGAGGAAACGCCCAGTAGCCAAAACTGTTTTTCTAAAAGATTCACCCTTTATTGGAAGTGATCAGATCACTTTTCACCACAGACAGTGACATTCATTTTCTTAGGAAGCGAAAAGAGTCTCTCAGGATTTACAAGCTTACATTTGCCAGAATTTAAAGATTTTAGCAGAAGATGTATGTAAGTATGTAAATATGTTGGCTGTGTGTTTTTACACAGAATATGAAGGCTCTGTGCAGGAAATGTGGATGTTTTCATCTCAGAATCACGAAAAGACTTTAAAAAATCTCCCAAACTACACCATTTATCAGTAACTGTAAAAACAGAAGGACAATTGTTGGATTTTCAACTTTCTGACAGTCCTTGAGCTCCTCATGTGTGTCTTCTAGTTCTATAAGGAAACGTAACCAAATCTAAGCTTGTAATCATCTCAGCAATCACGTTATCTACACACCTATTTGAAAAACAAAAAATAAATTGGCCCAAGTTTTGTGTTGGAGTTATTCAGTTATTCAGTGTTGGAGTTATTGACACCAAGATTTTCATTTTTACTGCAAATGTACATCAGTTCCAAATATGTAAAAAGATATTAGTCTAAATCTGTTTTACTCTTCACGTTCCCGATGTTTGTGTGATTGTGACTCTTCCTTCCAGCTGTCGTCCTCTCGGTCTGCATTCAGAGGATCTTCTGGGGACTCGCAGAGACAAGATGGCTGTAGGAGCAGGTCTTGCAGACATTGATCCAATGGCCATCGATCAGTCTGTGAGTTATGACATATTAAACCATTAAAACTGTCAGTGAACTGGCTGTTGGCGTCTGTCGTTCTCTGCTCTGTATTTTACATTTTCTCCTCACTTTCCCTTCTTTCCCTCCTCAGGTGGGTTTTGACAGTATCGGAGGTCTGTCAGGTCACATCTCAGCTCTCAAGGAGATGGTTGTGTTCCCACTTCTCTACCCTGAGGTCTTTGACAACTTCAAGATCCAGCCTCCCAGGTGGAACACACACACATTCACATATTTACAGGGGCAATATACAGTGCTGATGCTCATGCATAAAGGAAACATGGAAAAAAAACTGACAAATGCACACATGTATTGCAAGTTGTTTTAACTTTTCTAAATTTTTTACATACTCTGTGTCTCCCTTCAGAGGTTGTCTGTTCTATGGCCTTCCTGGGACGGGAAAAACTCTGGTTGCCCGGGCATTGGCCAATGAGTGTAGCCATGGCAACAGGAAGGTCACCTTCTTCATGAGGAAGGGAGCCGACTGCCTCAGCAAGTGGGTGGGCGAGTCGGAGCGGCAGCTGCGGCTGCTGTTTGAACAGGTAACGTTCACTTGACGTCCCTGTGCTGTCCCCTGCTGGACGACTGCAGGCTACACTGTATTTAACCATCTGAACCCTGAGCCTCTGCTTTTTTTACTGGCTATAGGAAGAACACAAAATGTCTTCTGTGCAATAGGACACAGTTGTAATGTCATAAAACATAAAACAAAAGAAGAAGAAAAAAAACAGTTGAATTTCTTTGATCATTTATTTTACATGTACAACATTTTTAAAAGTGCCCACTGGTGTTTTTACTATTCTACAACAATGGTGACTCAATATAATATAGATATTTTACCACTGATATCCTTGATTTGTTTCCAAACTTGTCTCCTCTCTGCTCTGTGTAAACACAGCCTGCAGTTTAGCTGAAAAGTCCCAGAATCTTTGTCAAATCTTTTGACAAAGACTGCTGAGTGACATGTGGCTTGACAGTTGCACCGCGGATAACTTTTGGGGTTTTCAAAGAATCCTCTTAGCGCACATAGTTTATTTTTTGACAGAATTTAAAATTGGACTTGTGGAATAAAGTGATTTTGTTGAAATGTCACAATGTTAAGGTTGGATTTGGTTAAAATTTTCCACAGAACGGCACGCCACAGATAAGTTGACAAGAGTTGGCGATCTGATGAATCTTTCTGCTTATACAGCATCTTTCTATGATAAGTTGTGTGTTTTGAGTGATTTTTTTTTTGGGATATGGTGGACTTTGTGTTACTGGCAGGTTTTGGGGTTCAGAGGATTAAGGATTAATACCACATACCCTGTATGTGGTATTAAAAAGTCCTACATTTAAAAGTCGCTGTCGTTGATCTAAAACACAAACACAAGTGTCAGTTTTCTTTAAGCATGTTGTTTAGAGTGCAAAGGGTTGAGTGTGTTTCATTGTGTGTCGTCCTCAGGCGTATCAGATGCGTCCGTCCATCATCTTCTTTGATGAGATCGATGGTCTGGCTCCGGTCCGATCCAGCAGACAGGATCAGATACACAGGTCCGTCACTGTTATTTAAATATATCAACTGCTGTTGAGCCAAAGTGCTTTATTCTCTTTCTATCTCATACACAGCACATATAAGAGTGAGAGCATTTGTGCCAAATCACTCTGGTTCCTGAACAAAACTGTACCACAAAGAGTCATTGATGTTTCAAATCCTTGCAGCTCCATCGTGTCGACGCTCCTCGCTCTGATGGACGGGCTGGACAGTCGAGGGGAAGTCGTGGTGATCGGAGCCACAAATCGGTTGGACTCCATCGACCCGGCGCTGCGGCGGCCTGGACGCTTTGACAGGGAGTTCCTGTTTGGGCTGCCCGACAAAGAGGTGACACTTTATTCAACTAATTGTATTTTTTTTCCACTTGCCAATCTTTTGTTTTGTACTGAGAATTTTAGGCTTTGTGATGTTTTGATTGCTAAAGCCCACAATTTTTATTTATTTATTTTATGAGGCAGTTTGTGCTCCTTGTTATCATATAGTTTATTTTCTTTTTCTTTTTTTTTATTACATCTTTTTTTAAATTATTTTATTTATACAGCATATGATGCAGCAAATGGCAGTTACTACATGAGCTCATGTTCACAGGATCACTGTTATAATTCTGTGTCTGGTTGGAGATATATTAACATAATGATGGCACAGCTTTCACTCTAGAGGTTTAGAGTTTTGTCACCATTCACAATAATAATTCACATTAATCTGTTTTGTTTGTTGATTTCTGACTAAAAATTACTTAAGCTCATCCATCTGTGTGTTTCAGTCTCGAAAAGAGATACTGAAAATCCATACCCGGCAGTGGAAGCCTCCTCCGTCTGAAGACTTTCTGGAAGAACTGGCTGAGAAATGTGTTGGTACGGTACATTAGATGTTGGTAATCACTCATTATTATAGCTCATTATTAGAATAATTCCCCCCACATCAGGTCTCTGGAAACATCTTCCAAAACCTCTAAACATTAGTTACAAGTAGAAAATCTTTATTTAAAACCTGAGACGACAGGTTTGACAAAAATTTGATAAACATGTTGAGTCAGTCATTCATTCCTGCTACTTTCACCTGAAGAATATTGCAAAAATACATCCTCTGTTATCTTTTCAGCAGCTGCAAATGGCTATTCATGGTTTTGTGTCATTCTGTTAACACTACTGTGATGCTCTGCATTCCTGTCTAAATTGAGTCGCTGTTACCTGGTTACAGTTAGTCCACGACCCTGCAGCAACATGAGTCACTGAGACTAAATGTTGCTCTCACAACACCCCATGATGACACTACAATGGCTTCCAACTATATTTAAAGTCCAATTTAAGTTCCTGCTTTGTGTCTATATAGCCTTAAATAGTCTTGCCCCAAATTCTTCATATCATTGCTGGTTTTGAAAAGTGCTATGAACAGTTCTGTCTGTGGGCATCATTAGATTTGTTGTTTTGTCAAAGCTGTAATAAGGCAGATGTGCAGGCTCAGACCACAATGGAGCCTCCCACATGTTTTACCGAAGGCTGCCGGCATTCTTTGTTGTAGCTCTGTTCAACTTTTCTTTTCACATATTGTCATCAACTGAACCTGAACATTTCAAACTTTTACTCATCAGTCCTCAGAACTCTTGCTGCCAGAAGCTGAGCACATTCTTTGCTAAATTTTTTCCAGTCTCTCAAAGAGGAAACTTCTCTGTAGACAGTTTTCTTCCACCTTTCACTCCTTTTTGTCCTTCATCTCTCCACATATTAACATTTCTTTATAAGAGCCTGAATACCACATCTTGAGTATCCAGTTTGTTTGCTGATTTGCCTTTGAGAGTGGCCTTGCTGATGATTTTATAGTCGTTTTTCTTTCAGTAATGCATTTTTTGGTGAATTTTCTTCCTGAACCTCCATTTCTCAGGTTACTGTGGTGCTGACATCAGGGCGGTGTGTACCGAGGCGGCGCTGTGCGCATTGCGTCGTCGCTACCCACAGATCTACGGTACTTCTCAGAAGCTCCTGCTGGACGTCTCCTCCATTGCCGTTAGCAGCTGTGACTTTGTGGCAGCCATGAGGAAGATGTCGCCTGCCTCGCACCGCTCCGCTGCCTCCCCCGCCAAACCCCTGTCACCCGTGGTTCACCCACTGCTGGGTGCCGCCCTGCGCGACATCCTGGAGGCTCTGCAGAGGCTGTTTCCTCACGCTGAGCAGGGCATGAAGAGGAAGAGGGAGCCAGGTGAGTAGCAGTTGAAAGGTAGAGGCAAATCTGCTGCAGTCCTGATAAAACATCACATCCGCTTTACAAATCTGTTTTGTGCATGTCAGATCTGACCTCTGGTATCCTTGATGATGGTCTGATGTCTGAAGGAGACGAAGGCTCCACAACCCCCAGCATCTCAGCACCATCACCCTCCAAGGACAAAAACTTCCTGCACTTTGCCAGGTGAGTCTGAACAAAACTTCACTGAGACCTGGAGTAAAGTGTCTTTATCTGAGTGAAAGAACATAAGAAGGTGGTAACACCTCATTTTAAATTTCTGCATTCATCAACAAGATTTCATGAAAATAGACAACAACTATTATGACATCTTCACATGAAACATCTCCGACTGCAGTATAAACTCTACAGGCTCTAAAATTGGAACATAAAACAACAACTTTCTGTTCAAGCAAACACATGAACAAATCCTTAGAAAAGTTAAATAGTTTATATTTTCACAGCTTTTGCAAACTTTCAACAGATATCTCAAAGCCTTTTTAAAACACATTTAGAATGAGAAATTAGAGCTTTATTAAAATACATTAATAAATGATTAAAAACCTTATGTTTAAAACATTTACATACTGATTATAAGTGCAAAGGGAGGAGAATTAAATGAAGTGTCACTTAATTCCTACTACTAAGCAAACTGTTTTTTTTTCCTGATTAAACTTGGTCTTTTTAATTTCAGATGCATAATAAATGTTTGTCATGGAGTATTTCAAATATCTGTTGTGACAAACTACAGATTTACTCTTTTGTTACCTTTCTGGTGCTTCTTACAGGAGTGCCGTCAAACAGCCAACGTCTCACCGGCCCAGAATGCTCTTGGCAGGTCGCCCCGGCGCCGGTCAGACCTCCCACCTGGCCCCCGCCGTTCTGCACGCTATGGAGCGTTTCACCGTCCACAGCCTGGACTCTGCGGTGCTATTTGGAGTCAGCAGCACCTCCCCGGAGGAGGCCTGTGCACAGGTGACTCCTCAGCAAACACTGCATCCATCATGTGTACTGAACTGAACCTTTAAATGACTCTAAAAGTTTTGAGCAACTTTAATGTGACAGGAGGGTTGTTGGTCCTCAGAAAATGCAAAAACATCAGGGGCCAGAGCAAGGACTTCTTATTCCATCATGTAACCAACAATTATTATTAAAATTTACCAACAGTTAAGCTTTTTAAAATTTCAGTTTCAGATTTTTTGTCAAGAAACATGCCTTTTAAACTTTCCAGTGGGTTTGGGGTTCAGTGGGTTAATAACTGATTGACTGTTGAGTGTGTAAAATGCCAGAGAACAGTAAAGTACTCCCATAGTTATTCTCTGAAGCCCAAGACAGCAGGTTCACAGTCTGTAGAAAAGCAAATATTCCAATTTGAGAAGCCGGAACCAGAACTTCTTTGATTTTTGCCTGAACAATGACTTGAACGATCAGTAGATGAAATTTTTTATCAGCTCTATTGTGAAAAATTCAACTGACCTTTCAAATAGGAGTTAGTAGGGACCCACAAGTAATATTTTCTTCAGCTGAGGTGAGTGGAAGAGTTATCCTCAGACAAAAAGTGAAATGAAAATCTGCAATCTGTTTTATACACTGTAAAAACACATGTGGAGAATTACTGGGGCTTGCCCTCTTCTTGTCTTACTTTAGATAACTTGAATGAAAGTTATACTGAAAATGTATTCATAACCTCCCATTAAAGAAAGAAATAAACAGCTGTCACTGAAATAAGTTGAAATTGACAAAAGCAAAAATAAATAAAAATGTAATGAAAATCATGACATTACTTTTGAATTGTGGTTCAACAGAAATATATTTATTTTTTAAAAAAAACAAGCAAACAAGCCTGATGGGACCTGTAAACTAATATTTTGTTGAACAATTCTTTGAGCCAATCACTACAATCAAGTGTTTTCTGTAACTCTCAATCAGACTTCTGCATCTGTTGACAGGTATTTTGATTTTGGTCCACTGCTCATCAGCAAAGTGCTCTAATTTGTCCTGGACAGTTTTTTTTATTTTTTAAAAAAATTCTTTTCAACCACAATTCAAAAGCAATGTCTTATTTCACAAAATTATAATTTAGCAATTTTTTATTTATTATTATTTTTTTCAGTTTCTAGTTATTTGAGTGACTATTGTGAATTTTGCCTTTTCTTTCAAGAAAGGGTATGAATAAACTTGAGGATGACCGTAAGTCAATGGGGTTTGCTTTACTTTCTTGAACATCTGGACATGACTGGAGCAAGAGCGGTCCTTTGATGACATCTGATGGTGATGAGAGGCATCTGCAGCATGCATGATGTGATTTGTTTTGTGTGGTATTAGTAGTTTACTGTCTTTCAATAACAGAAAACTAACAAAATGTGTTGGAAAAACTTTTAAGAAATGCAGTTAAATGCTGAAAAACAACTGATTTGTGCAGGATTTCAGTTTCTAGGAGGTAAGTGTTGATGTCTTCTCTGATCAGGTGTTCTGTGAGGCCAAACGAACGTCTCCCAGCATCCTCTACATCCCCCACATCCAGCAGTGGTGGGACACAGCAGGGCAGGCGCTCAGGGCCTCCTTCCTCAGTCTGCTGGGCAGCATCCCCTCATTCTCCCCCATCCTCCTCCTTGCCACCTGCAGTGTCCCCCATCAGGAGCTTGACCCGGAGGTAAGGCCTGAAGTTACACAAGAGCAAGAAACAACGAGTCTGAAATAGTTTTACTCCCATATCTTAATTGTTTTTCTCCACAACAGGCTAAATAGCTTAGCAGTTTTTATCCCTCTGATATTAAACAAGTGCTTTAAAGTCTTTCGTGTTCTATCGTCAGATCCAGTGTCTGTTTCGGGAGGAGTATGGAGAAGTTTACACCATCAGCGCTCCCACCAAGCGGGAGAGGATAAACTTCTTCCAGGATCTCCTTCTCAACCAGGCAGCTGAGGCTCCCCCCTCCAAGAAAAAAGCATGTACGTGACTGTGTTGTTCAGAATCTTCAGTTTAGGGTGTTTTCGTTGAACTGTGTAGAGTTAAGCATCAAAAATTTTATGGATTGATCTGAATTTAAGATTGTGTTGTTTCAGGTCCATTTTGTACTTGCCCAGCTCTAATTTATCTAAAAAAATATAGCATGAAATATGGATATTTAGAAAGATATTTGTCAAATGTTGCCTTGATAATCAGATAGGTAGATTTGTTTTAATAAATCAACCCACTTTCAGCACACTTTTTCGTACCTTGAAATATGAGACTAAGTTTGAATGACAAGATTTCAGGAGCTATTGAGGATAAAACTTATTTATTTTATTTAATTATTGCATTTTTTTCTCATCATGGCATTGATTCAAAATTGATTTGCTTGTGGGTGAGTTGAAATATGAAAAAAAAATAATTGAAGCCGTCATGAAAAGTTCCATCTTTGAGCTCACATTAATACCTAGTCAGCCCCTGATAACTTCTGAACCATATGTGGTTTCATGTCACAATAATGTACAACAAAACATATGCAATAGTTTTTAAGATGAAACACTTGGTCACAAAAATGAAAAGACAGTTCTTTTCTTCTAACTTTCAGAACTGATTGAGGAGGTGACAAGCTGTGATAGGCAACTTGAAAAAAAAAAAAAAAAAAAAAAAAGTTGTCTCAGAAAGTACTTGATCTATCATTCTCAAATTTCACAGATACTATTTTAAATACCCGCAGTTCATGAAAAAAAAGTTTTAAACAAATCAGAGCTGGTGGAGCAGAAAGCCCCTGATGCTTTGAGATGGACTAACCAATTGAGTTAAACCATTATATTTTCGTCCTCCTCCCCTCTCAGTGACTCAGGACATGGAGATCCTTCCCGTGGCTCCCCTTCCTCCCCCCCGTCAGCTGTCGGAGCAGGAGCGCCTCCGTCAGCAGGAGCAGGAGGAGGATGTGCTGCGGGAGCTCCGCCTCTTCCTGCGTAACATCACCGAGCGCCTGAGTCTGGACCGCCGCTTCAAGGCCTTCACCAAACCGGTTGACATCGAGGAGGTTTGTGCTCAAAACACAGAAGGCTATAATTTAATGAATATTGAGCAAACAGGTGATGTTTTACTTTGAGCTGTTCACAGGACAAGAACATACTTATGATTTTAGTGGATGAGAAGTACTCAGACACACTTACACATCTATGAATCTAAAACAGTTTACCTTACACACCTGAAGATGAGCGAAAACCTGCATCTTGCAAAGGATTAGAGTCTTTGTTGAAGGAAACACACTAGATAAAAGACAGAACAACTGGTCAGTAACAAGTAGAAGTTCTGGAGGTTGATGCCCCCGCAAATCCTGGATGGATGGTGATGGCAGCTTGCACTGTTTATATTTCTATCTGTGGTTTATATGCACCAAAAAGCCCTAAAGCTCAGGAAAATAGCTCTGAGTTTGGGGGAGATCACGGACGGAAAAGGCCTACAGAGACAGAACCCGATGCTGATAAATTTCAGATTTTAAGTCTTCTGAACTCAAACTTGTATTTTTTACCCCTGTCATATTTTTTATTTTCCTCTCAGTATCTTTTTTTTTGTCTCCTCTCTCCTCTGTGTAAACACAGCCTGCATTCCACCTGAAAACTGTACATTTTTGTCCTGTGTTGGTCATGGCTGAGTCACTCATGGCTTCTAGGTTGTGCTAAGGAGCACAGAATGTTTGCCTTTTACAGAATCTGGTATGAACAGTCTATTTTGGGGTAATGAGACATGTAGAATAAAGTGATTGTGATATTCAGCTTGCCTTTTTTTGTTTAATATTCCCAACGGAACCGCATGCTGGACGTGAATATTTCAAGTTGTTTTGAAAGAATATCTGGTGATTTTTTTTTCAGTATTTACATTTTCTGATAAATGGTGTCATTATTTAAAGATACTATGCCTTTCAAACCCTGCAGCAGGCTTTGAGCTTTTAGAGGGTAGAGTTAAGTTTATTTTGTTTTGACAGAAGCAAATCCTAATGTTGGGAATCCTATCGTGTGTTTGTTATCCAACCTTATGTCAGGTTAGAAAGTCCAAAATAAAACTTGTGTGTCCCGTGTATGTGTGTTATCTTGCAACCGACGCTACTTTTCTCATCTCGCTGATTTACTTTGTAAATGTTCGTTTTTCATTGAGAAATGGAGCAAAAGCAACAACTGGCAAAAAAGTCCCCAAACAATAAGTAATTCCAAGATGTTTTATATCAAAGTGTAAAACCACAAGCAGAACCTGTTTCCAAAAATCTCACAGTTCCTCTGCTTTGGTGTCCTCCAGGTCCCGGACTACCTCATGGTGGTCAAGAAGCCCATGGACCTCTCTGCGCTGCTGACCAACATCGACGAGAACAAGTACGTCACTGTCGGCGAGTTCGTGTCAGACGCAGACCTCATCTGGCAGAACGCTCTCGAGTACAACCCAAACAGCGACCCCATGGGTGAGACAGCCAATAGGATCCATTCACAACATATTCGAACAAACCATATACAAGAGAACTGAATAGACTGGCCTCATATCTCCTGTGACGTTCAAAAACCGCAGGCTTCTCTTGCTGTTCATGATCTAATTCTCAGACTCAGCAGGGGATTCCAGGGGAAATCTCAGCTGCTGCATCGATTTCATTTGTTAGTTACAGTCACTAAGCAGGGTGGGTTTTATTTGCAGAGAAAATCCTCTGAAATGTCTTCTATTGAGAGGAGAAGAAAAGCAAGTTGTTCACCTGAACTCACCTGCTCACTGTGGAGAGGTGGTCTTGTATTAGAAAATAATCCTCAGTGTCTGGTGAACAGTACAGAGCTGTAGTTACGTGTTTGAGGAATCATGCCCAAAATAATGTACAGTGAAAAGTGACCTTGTGTTTTACTGTTTGTGTGTGACTGTGTGTGTCAGACCGCCACATCCGTCACCGAGCGTACGCCCTGAAGGACACCATACGAGCCATCATCAGAGATGAGCTGGACGAAGAGTTTGAGAGAGTCTGTGAGGACATCAGAGAGTCTCGCATCAAGAGAGGTGAAACTTCTTCTTCTCTGTCACTTTAGTGTCTTGAGCTTCAATTGGAGCTCATAAGTGTGCAGTGATGGTTCAGCTTCAGCCGTAAACCTACAAATAATGACAACCACAGCAGTAAAACACTGGATTTAAGTCTTAAAATGCACCGAAAAAGAAATAAGCTAACCTTTCAGACCTCAGTGAGTCACTGCTTACTGCATGTGTTTGAACCTCTGAACCACAAGCTAAGACTTTTATTTTGATGGCAGCTCTTTCATACGGGACTGGAGTCAACCCAAAGGTGGCCAACGGTGTCTGCAGATCGCTGTTCCCCAGAGACAGTCCTCAATGTAAGTCCAACCTAAAGCTCCTGAAAACAAACGCAACATAATCTGAACAGCAACAGAACTTGAGTTTCTCACACAAACACACACTTTTCTTTCATTGTTGCCTCTTTGATGTTCAGTGATTTGCCCTCTAAGGCCAGTGTTGTGCTTTCCAAGTCTGCGAGTACGTAACGTACATTTTTTCATCTGCTCAAATCTGTAACAATGACCATGTAGTTTAGAATTTGTGTCCACATGGCAGCTACACTATACGTACAAGGGCAGTAGTGTGCATAATGTGGAATACGTAGAGATCTGCTCTGCATGTACAGAACAGAGTCCTACATACCAACTAGAAAGTAGTAAAATTACAATAACTACAACAAAGTGAGCACATCAGTGTAAATGCTTTATTGCAAAAGCTGTTCATGTATGTGATTAAATAGATGCACGAAACTACAAATATTTGACGGTTGTAGTCAACCAAACAAAATCTTAGTGGACTGAAATCGGACTGACTCTTCAGCCAAGCAGCTGTTAACAATGATTTGCTAGGAGAGCGTGTCGACCAACTAGCCAACCAGTCCATCTGGACAGCCCTAAAATATTTACCCTCAGTAATGTAAAGACTTTAAAAGAATAACTTCACATAAATTTAGTTTTGCTTAAATTGCGTTCGAGCCAATGCCCCAGTCAGAGCCTCAATGGCAGTAAATATTTGATCAATTTTGCACATGGAAGACACTTAATTATTTACACTCAGAGACATTTTTAAATGTTTTAAAACCAAGAGGGGATTGTCTATAAAATAAAATACCAGAAAATAATAAAAAGCGTCCTTTGTAATTTCACAAAATCCACTTGCTTGTTCTTTTTATCTGGCCAAAGGTCCAAAAGCCAAAAATATTCAGTTTGAGATCATTTGATGCAAAAACATTCCTGACATTTTCGAAGCTGGGGCCATTAAATGTTGGAATGATGAATTTTTAATTGAATGATCCATTAATTAATCATGTATGGTAGATGCAGTTAATATTCTGTGAGTCCTCGCCTCAGCTCTTGAAGAAATACAAAAATGTACCATGTTAGTGCATCAGATTTGTTTTCTGGCCCCAGAGTGCAACGCTGTTTTTAAATGAGTAAAATTACAATGTTGTAGCAGTAATAATATTAAGGTCAATTTTAGAGGTTTACTTTTGGTCTTGTCAATGTAGCAGAGAGGTATCTCAGCTTTTCTATTCTTTAAATTGTATCTGCAGCCATATTTCTAAACAAATTCTTGGGGGTCGTTTGGCTGCTGTGTTGCAACACAAAGATATTTTTCAAAATATGGCTGCGTTTATAAAAAATAGTGAAAGTAAGGGAAAGGTAAAGTTGCAGGAACCTGCAGGAGGCTCCTCATTTAAACATGAGAGTCAAAGCAGAGCAGACGAGGAGGACGAGGAAGCTTCAGCACAAGAGCAGACAAGTTAAATGGAAAAGTCAAGAGAAAATGAGGAGCTCAAGTGTAGAGGAGAGGAGGTTGTTCTGCTGTTTAATGACCTCTCCTCCACTCCCAACCCTCCTCTGACTTCTCTTTCCAGCTCGTAAGAAAAAGCGTTACAAACCTCCCCGAAAGTCCAAGTGGAGCACCGGCGTCATTCAGAAATCAAAGAAGAAAAAGACACCCACCCCAACTTCGAGTTCCTCCTCCACGTCCAGCAAGGCCAATTCTGAATCGAGCAGAGAGGACAGCAGAGGGGTCATTAGTTCTGCTGGTCCGAGCTCATCTAGCATGTCAGACAGCAGTGACGGCGAGCTGGGCCCTCTGAACGGCTACCATCACTGCTTAAACGGCGTCACAGGAGCCCAAAATGGAGTCCTCATGAATGGCTACCATCACAAGCCACTTCACAGAGTCCCAACAAGGAGGCTGAACCTCAGGGATCGAACCCAGAGCGCCAATACGAGACTAAACAGGAGTAATTTGAACAAACTAGGTCTGTATGTTTAACAGAAATTGGGAGTGTGCGAGTGCCTGTCCTTGCTAACTGCGCTTCACCAGACTGACTGAGCTGCAAAGCTGCAGATGGAAAGTGTGTAAAACACCTACTGAAAGTAGGACTACTGCTGCTGCTGCTGCTGCTGCTGCTGCTCAACAAGCATCACTGGGAGGTTTTGCAGAGCTTTGGGCTTCAGGCAAAGCTTCCTCAAAGCTGAACTGAAAGCAGAAGTTTCTCGAACCCTCACAGAAATGTACACTTCATAACGTGACTTTTTTGGTTCTGGCTACATGAAAGGATGATTTTACTTCCACGTAGGAGCTTGTTTACGTGACGCTCAACACGGTTTGTGTGAGGTTTACATGAAATCTGCTTCTGCATAACTCTGTGTACATGATTAATACTGGCTTCCTGGTTATTATTTACTGCGTTCTGTTAGTGCAGGTGCCTGGGATGTTTACAGGCCTTAAGTGGCAGTTTTGAAATGAATAATATGATGTTCCTTTCACTTCTAACCCCAACCCTCTGTACACCAAGCAGCTCCTGGACACCTTTTGTTTCTGTAATGCTTTTCCACAAAGTGGGCTAATTTTTCACTGATATACAAAGTCCTGCACCTGTAAGGAATCACCACAACCATGACTAGAAGCGGAGAATGCTTAGAAATATCCTCTGTACAGTAAGACACATAGTGCTATAAATCATTTTTGACTACATATTTTACAAAAATTGAAAAACCTGAAATCAGTGGACACAACATTTTCCCAAGTGTCCACAGGTTTTACTAAAACTGGAAAAATGGCGACTCTACGTATTATATTTTACTGCTTACATATCTGCTCTTTGTAGACACTGCCTGCAGTAAACAACAGTTCATTGTGGTTTTACAGTTTCTGGCTGATAAATGGTGTGATTTTGGTGATTATTTGAAAAAAATAACATGCCTTTGAGTTTTGGGGATCAGGGAGTAAATTAACTTGTGTTCATCACTTTTCATTAGTCCAATCATTGATGCATTTTATTTTTTTATACACGTCCAGATGTTTTGATTTCATTCATCAAATCATTGAGATTTTTTTAATGTTTAATTGTGAGGTGCCGAGACTGGCATTCATTTTTATCCTGTGTTTAGCTAAAGAATCTCTTTAAAGGTCATAAATGTGACTGAACTGACTCCACCTCCAGCCCCACTGCAGCAGCTCTGCTCCTCTCCCAGCTTGGCTAAACCAACCTTTTTGAAAAGCTCACCAACCTCTGCACCACTTTTAAAAGTGATAAACTGAAGGATAAATCACGACTGTCTTCATGTATTCGTCTTCAGGGAGACAGAGAAAGCGTGAGACGAGAGCCACCAAGGCTGCCCTGGACCAGATGCAGCTGTTCAACAGAGACAGATCTGTGGAGTCTGACGAAACGCCACCGCTGGTCGTCGACCACAACAAACTGAGGGTGAGTTGGTGCTCAACAGTATTTGTGTGATTGGATGGTTTTCTACAGCAGCTGTTACCGTCTGTAGCTTCTTATGACGGGGAGTCTGACTCACAGGATGTAGGCTGCCAGTATAAGCCTGCTATTGGCTGACTATCTCAGTCGACATTCTCCCTTCCTTCCGCTGTCTGTGTGTTACCGTTTTGTCCACAAACATCCGCACTGAAAATGAAACTGATATGAAGGATTTACTGTGGACTTGGACTTTGCCGTGGATGGTGCAGTAAGGCAGCTCTGCTTGTTTTCTGCAGTAAATCCATCCATCCATTATCTATACACCGCTCAATCCTCATTAGGGTTGCGGGGGGGCTGGAGTCTATCCCAGCCGACTTAGGGCGAAGGCAGGGGACACCCTGGACAGGTCACCAGTCTATCACAGGGCTACACTAGAATCACAAATTAACCTCAACATGTTTTTGGACCTTGTGGGAGGAAGCCGGAGAACCCGGAGAGAACCCACACTGCATGCAAACTCCACGCAGAAAGATTCCGGTGCCCCCACCGGGACGCGAACCGGCAACCTTCTTGCTGCGAGGCAACACTGCTACTAACTGCGACACCTTGCAGCCCCCTGCAGTAAATCGTCCACTCTAATTACAGAGCTTGTCTCCCTGCGTGCAAATATTCCAACACAGCTATTCCAGTCATAACTCTTGTTATGACTGTGAAGATATGAAAGATATGAAATGTTCCATAGCAGAAATATTTCAAATGCGTTGTTCCATAGCATCACTGTTACCATTCATTCCTGAGGTGCTGCACAGCTGCATCTCCTGTGAATTTAAACCGACGTTCACGAATGTGGAGCTGTTACACCAGTTGGTACAAGACTTGTGCGTCGGACACACCTGTTTCCTCTCTCCTCAAGATACTTTAACGGAATAAAAGATCCTCCTTGATGGTGGAGGAGGAACTATTTGCGCGTCACGTGAGGAGAGAATATGCGAAGAGGTTAGCACCATGAAAAGCACTGTTTGTTTCAACATGGGGTGTAGATATAAACGGAGGTACTAAATGAAAAGCACTTCACTGATTTGATAAATTATTTAATGACAGTGTTTTTTTTTGGTGGACATTTCTACACACACTGGTGGTGATATAAAAACTTTAGATCAGCTAAAGATTTAAATAAACTTGCTCCACACCAGCTTTTAATTCTGGTGATTATTGGCATTAATGTGGTTTTTTTTTTCATTTAGAGTCGTCTTGTTCAACAAATGTTTATTTATTCAGGGACACGTACAGAGCATGAACCGATGGCAAACACAGCAGCATTTATTGCAGAAGCTCATTTGCGCAGCATCACTGCATGTCTGCTGACTGGTTCTGTTTGGTGCGATATAATAACCACAGACTGTTTGCATCTTCAGCAGCAGGTGGATAAACTGCAGCACTGCTGCTTACAGACAGGAAACCATCAGGAAGCTGCTGCAGCTTTCTCTCACCCACAATACTGGTTCGTAGGTCACAGATGAAACATGTTGTTGAGTGTGTTGCACGTTTTAAACAAGTACCTAAAACATACGAGGGAGGACCAACAGGAAATGATTCAGAGGTGTGAAACCAGGCGAATGGTGACCTGCTGGTAGAGTGGGGCTGAATCAGTTCAAATCTGTTTTGTCAATTCGTATGTCGGTCATTTTCTTGATTATTTGATGACTTGTTTGGTCTATAAAATGTCAGAAAATGATGATAAATGTCTTGTTTTGTCCACAACCCAAAGATCGTAAGTTTACTGTGAAAGAAAATATTTAAGCAGCTGCAATCAGAGAATTTAGACATTTGTGACTCAAACTGATAATAAGATTAATTAAACAGTTAACAACTAATCGATTATTTGAATACTCGTCACAGCTCCACAGTAGAGTCATTGTTTGTGTTTGTCAGGATCTCCTGAACAAAGCCGTGGCTAAAACTGACGGCGCCGAGGTGGAGCCGCTGGAGAAGCTGTACGCTCTGCTGGCTCAGTGCATCTACAGACACAGAAACAACTACAACAAGACGGAACTCATAAAGGTACGACGACCCACAAAACCAATGCGCTGTTCCTCCGCTTCATGTGTCAGAATCACATTCAGCAGTGCTCATATGCGTTGTAGTTTCAGTTTTTCTTTTTTGTTTTTCCAGGAAATGAAGACAGAAATCGACAGCTTCTCCTGATCGACAGCAGGTCTATTTTAATAAAACCTCAGTGCATTCAAACATGTAGCTGTTTACTCCTCTTGCTTCGACATTTGGTTCAAGAAACACATCAACAATCCAAAATACCTCAATATTTATTCTGTCAGATGATATTTATTATAGAGTATTTATTCATATGATGTTTTCATAGGAGATTAATATATATAATACTTGCAAATGTTATATTTTAATTTAAAATTTGAATATTTATGACCATGCAGAGTGTGTTTTCATGATATGAGTTTTAATAAAGTGTGATCGAAAGCTGATTGAAGTCATTGTGTGTGTGTTTCCTGATGTGCAGCAGATGTGTCACTCGACATCATTTTTTAGTGCCAGATGTTTGTTTTGATCTTAACTGAAGTGAAAACTGAACAAAATCGACAGTGAAGCTCCTTCATGTTTACACCTGTAACCAAACAGCAGGAAGCACTTCAGTCTCAGCAGAAAAACATTTAAAAGGTTAATAACACATGTTACATTTGGCGCTAAATCTCTCATGTTTACTATTTTTCGTTGAAATTTTAACTTATTCATAATATTTGTTGAATTAGGTTGTTTCAAATGTGTTTTGTGTTCATATTAAATCATCAGTGGTGTACCATTTGTACAGTTACAGTATAGATTCCAGCTACTTTGATGTCTATTTAAACCTAAAATATAGTTTTTCAAACTCAGCTGCTTTCATTTATTTATTTATTTATAATAGTGCCTCAGTGTAAAAAAAAAAAAATCTTAAAAACCAAACAGCACAGACTGGCTTTTGCACAATATTTTTCAATGTTGTTCTTAATGTTTTAATTTTTGCCTTTTTTAAAAAAAATATTTCAATGTTTTTGGTAGAGCCCCTTGTTACTCTGTTTTTGAGAAGTGCTGTAGAAATAAATAATAACAATTATTATTATTTAGATTTCGTGTTCCTTAAAAACATATTTTTTAAACATTATTACTGTTGCTCTAGTAGTTTATCATTGTGTTTATGTGTTTCATATTTTTTAAATTATTAGCATCATCAATATATAATTTTTTAGACATTTTTATTTTGGTATAGTGGTTTATTTTTACGGTGCTGTATTTAATATAATAGTAATTATAATATTATTATTACATAGTTTTTAAGGAGACATTGTTGCTGTAGTAGTTACAACAGTGGTGTTGTATGTTATATTTTAGAATTATGGTTTATTTTTACGGTGCTGTATTTAATATAATAGTAATTATAATATTATTATTATATAGTTTTTAAGGAGACATTGTTGCTGTAGTAGTTACAACAGTGGTGTTGTATGTTATATTTTAGAATTACTATTATTATTATTGTTATTATTATTATTGTTGTTGTTATTGATAAATAGAATTTTCTCGGGGATGTTGTAAATAATAATAATAATTTATAATATACAATGAGTTTGAAAATTCCAAATTGCATGGATGTAACTACCCAACTGTGTATAAAATATTCCAAACAGCTGCAACATTAAACTTCTGCTTTATGCTGACGCTTTAGCAATACAAACATACAAACGTACATGAGTAAACTGTGACAGGTCATTCTGCTGCTTTGACTTTTAGTGGTCATTTGCAGACAGTTGTCGTACATTTTCTGTTTGAATCAGATGTTTATGCAGAAGTCGTGTTTCGTAGCTTTTCCTCTGGATGTGTAAATATAAACTGTCTCACAGGTCAGTCTGTGCTCCAACTTCTTGCATAACTCCGTCAGTACACCGTGTATCGGCCTACTTTGACAGTACACAGTTGCTGCGCCGCACGCTCTTGACGTCCATGTGACGTAATGACGCACACCAGCCTTCTGCCCTGACGTACGGTGTGACAAACTGACCTCAGTACGCCGAGGGACGTTCCGCTTTACAGAGACGCCTTCAAAATAAATGGATGGAAAGCAGCTGTAAAACAGAACTGAGTGTAAATCCACAAAACTGCACGTACTTAAATCTAAAATCATTTTCCTTTTATTCTTCTTTTAAGCTTCTGATCCATTGTGTTGCCTATTTCAAGGTTTATTCTCTGTCAATATAACATATTACGTTTTAATTAAAAAATACAAATAATAATATGCACCACAAGGATGTATGTTTGGATGTTAGGTGAAATATTATAGTTTATGACACGCTTAGCTAATTTCCTACTATAGCTACTAATTTTGTCTTTAAAAAAATGTTTGTTTCCTCTATTTTGTGAAGTGTGTTGTAATTATAGTTCTGAATAATGCTATAGCAATAAAGTTTCTTTATTATGTTATTCTTCGTAGTAACAGTATTATTATATAGCTTTAAATGTAGACATTTTTGCTCTCGTAGTTTATCATAGTTGGGTTTGTACTTTTTCTATTTGTCATCATCATGAACATTATTGTTATTATATAGCATATTTATGGGGGCACAACTATTTTTGCTGTAGTAGTTATTATTGCTGTGTATTTTATATTTCTTTTCTATTATTACATTAATATTACACTATGGACGTTGTTATTATTGCTGTGGAAGTTTATTTTAGTGTTGTATTTATTATTGTTATATACCTTTACTGGGATGTTGCTTTTGTTGTAGAAGTCTGTTATGGTAATTTTCTATTTTTTCTTTTTTTTCTTTTTTCAATGATCACAATTTTTATGGGGACATTGTCTTTTTTCGTGTAGTGGTGTCTTTTGGTGGCGTTTTTTTTCTCCCTTTTTTTCTATTATTGTTATTGTTGTTTATTTAGTTTTCGAAAGAAATGTTTCTTAATTTCCTCGTGAAGCCTTTAGGGAGGCTCTTACTGTGAAGGGCTCGGACGGAGCTCGTTAGTCAGCCGTTGCTGCTCGTAGCGGCGGTAGAAAAATGAAAAATGTCCATCGTTGGATTCGCTGAACTATCGGTGCCTTTCTTTAATAAACTGTCATTTTCATTAACAAAACAACACAATAAACAATGCTGGAACCAGCGGCGCTGACCCAAACCAAAGCTAGCGGGCGGTAGTCGGCGTGCGGCCGGCCGTTAGAGGGCTCTGAGTCCGGCTGAAGCAGATGGGCTCCTCGGTGGGTGAAAGGCGGAAGACTGCGCATCAACAGCTCGAACCGGAGATGCTACACGGCTACAGCCGCTAGCCAGCTAACTGTTTGTTCCAGGATGCAGGACAACGGGGACCGACTGAGCAGGTAAACACACCCGGAGCTGACAGCGGACTGACTCGGTGCGTGTTCCAGCCGCCAACCCGCTGCCACCGGCGGGGAGCTGTGCTGCTAACACACCGCTGCTAGCTAACGTTAGCTGGAGATGTTGTTCCTCTTTATTTCTCTCAAAGTAAGCTAGCTGACAAAACACGAGAACCTCCAGTCTGCTGCTCAAAGTCTGTTTTCTGTGTTTGCGTGTTACTCTAGTAAAAGTAACGATACCGTAGTTTCACAGTACTCCATTACAAGTCAAAGTACTGCATTCAGCATCCTGCTTTAAGTACTGGTACACAAGTATTACCAGTTTTTGTAATGGGAGAGGAAAGGAAGTCTTTCTAATTTCTGATTTAATTTTGAAATTTGGGATGTTTACAGTTCTTTACAGAAAACAATCAGTCTGCTAACAGTTGAGAAACATCTGTGCTGCTGGGCCCCAAGCTGTCAGAATCACTGGAAACCATTGATTTCATCTTAGAAAAACTTTGTGAACTTAATTTCATTAATTGTTGTGAGCTCAAACCCAAATCTGAACGTGTCAAAAGTCTTGTTTGGTACGCAACCCGAATACATTTTGTTTAATGTCACGGAGGAGGAGAACAAACAGAAAATGTTCACATTTAAATAGCTGCAGTGACAGTTTTTCTTTTAAAAATGACTACAACTAATCAATTAAACTGTAGTTGACAACTTACTGATTAATGATTGGAGCTCTAGTTTACAGTTAAAAAGTTTAGTTTACAGTAAAACTACCAACACTTCTTAACATTTCCAGCTGTCAAAATGACTGGAAGCAACTGCTTTAACCTTTGAAATCATCTGTTGAGTTTATTTGATTTTATTATAGGGGGGGATTCAGTTAAACACTTAACCAATTAGGGCTGCAACTAGCAGTTATTTTCATTGTCAATTAACCTGTTGGTTGTCTCCAATAATCGATCAGTTGTTTGGTCTATAACATGTCAGAAAAAGGTGCACAATGTCAGTCAGTGTTTCCTGAAGCCCAGACATGATGAATGTCTTGTTTTGTTTACAACCAAAGATATTCAATTTACTGTCATAGAGGAGAAAAGAAATTAGAAAATAGTCTAAATTGGATTCAGAGAACTACCAATTTCTCAGTCATACAGTATCCCACCATCATAGGTGTGATATTGCCAAACTATTACTTATTTTTATATCATAAAAATACGATAAGATATCTTTACTACCAGCAGTTTATGGTGAAATACATGTCAAAATCCAACAATTTCATAATAACATTTCTTTTCCCGTATTTCATATAAAGGCCAATATAAAAAAAAAAAGCAAGTATTTTTGTATCAAATGATGGAATGTCTGATAGCCAACACGATCATGAAATGAATAAGATACAGCATGTGGGGCTACTCTGTGTAATGACTAAGATATTAAAGTAGTGAAATGAGCCTGAAAATAGTCCTGTGTAGGGTTAAAAGCCGACAGTCTGCAGCCTGTTAATAAACCTGGATGGATCAGATGTAATCTAAAAGTGTTGTCTGACGGTGTAGATGAAACAATTGACTTAACTCAAAGAGATCTACAGGACTTGTTTTTATTCACTAGTAGTTCCAATTTTATGTATGAAGAAGCTCAACAGGTTTCCATATCAAAGTCTCTACAACAACACCAGCTAATGCTTTGCTACTTTCTGGCTGCAGGATCTGAGGAGAACCGAAGAAACATTTTGACTGACGGCATCATACTTTATGGAGCTACAACAGGACGGCTTGAACTGAGACAGCTTCAATATTCAGCTAAACGCAGCGCTCATTGAAACTCAGGATGGCGAGCAGGAGGAAATCCACCACCCCCTGCATGGTTCCTCGAGAACCCCTCGACTCAGATCAGGAGATGGAGGACATGACAGGTGCAGCGGAACCAGAGGACAGCAACGGTGTGGCCACGGCCTCCTCCGAGACTTTGGAGGAGCGAGGCGAGGAGGCCGACGACAGACGTGACGTGGCCTCAGAAGCCTACCTGGACCTGAACACGGCCGAGGGAGGATACGAGTGCAAGTACTGCAGCTTCCAGACGTCAGAGCTCAACCAGTTTACCATGCACGTGGACACGGAGCATCCCGATGTCGTCCTAAACACCTCCTACGTCTGCATGGAGTGTGACTACCACACCAAGAGGTAACACACTTATATTTCTTATATATTCAAGTTTTTTGTTGAAGTCCTCAGAAAGTTGGGGATTCTGTTTTATGTTTATTACTGAGGTCATAGTGGATGGAGGTGGTGCATTAAACATGGCTCCAGACTAACTGGACACTGTTAGCACTGGTGCTCCCTACTGAAGGTTTTAAGAGAATGGAATGCAGTGCAACTAGGAATGTTAATGACTACTTAGAAAATGACTAAAATCTATTCTAATTTACTCAATTAAAAATAAAATAGCAGAAGCAGGAAGATGAAGAACCTGCGGGTTAACTGTCAGAAACTGTGTCACAGACTAGCTGTAGTACCTGGTTGTTCCAGCAGGCGGAGCCTTTTAACGGTGAACTAGATGGAGTTACAGGTGTGTTTGCAGACTGTCCGTAAAACGAGCA
>NW_007579907.1:56101-87823 GCF_000690725.1 Stegastes partitus
TTTGCATCCCTAAATGCAACACATTCATGTTTTTTCCAACTTGCCTGTATTAATGATGAATGATATGCTAATCAATAGCCAATTTACAGAAATAACAAATTGCAGGCTTTTTGTGTTTTTTTAAAGAAAAAGTAACAAAGAAAAGTCATGCTTTAACCCTCTGAACTCCAGAACCTGCTGGTGAGTTTGAAAGGCATGTTCTTTATTTATTATTTTTTTTTAAAATAAAGTAAATTACACCATTCAGCAGCCAGAAATTGTAAAAACACAACAAATCATGAAAAACATAAAAAGGAGCGGCTACTTTTCATGTGGTTTTTAAAAAATTCATATAAACAAGAGTGGTGATAAATAAAAGCTAAATCAAGTTCTTTATAAATGTTGCCTCTGTTGTTTCTGACTGTGGATAAGTGAGCTGCCCGTCAGTGCATCTGTCCCTGAACTGTTCATGCTTCATGCTGTTGGCCTCTACGAGTGTTTCATGTTTAAAGTTTGTGGTCGTATCAGCAAGCTTGGCTCGGTCACACCGAGAGCAGCACATTCAGCACACGGCGTTCTGTTATTTGCAGCAACTATAAACTCTGTGAGTATTCCTGTCAGTAAAAGTAAATCTTTGCCTTTTTAAACAAAAAATCAACTGCTGATTCCTCGTCTTAACTGTCGTTATCAGAAATGTGTATCTGTGGTGACACAGGAGGCTCTGCATGAGCTTACTTCAGAAGAATGAGTTGATATCTGTCCTCGTCATTCAATTTAGTGGTTTTAGTCTCCAGGAATGATCAGACAATGCAGACTGGAGACCTGTTGTGTTGGATTATATCACTGTTATTAAATTATAGTAATTTGCCTCCCTCCTGTATGTTAACGACGTGGACGAGTAACTACAAACTGAACTCTGTATTTGAGATAAACGGCTTCTTAATGTCCTGCTATTATTTTTCAGCCAAGATTCAGAGGAAAAAAATACTGCTGTCTATGTATTTAATCTCTGCTTGTGTTATTGTGAATGGAATATGGTATTTACCCATGATTCTCTGCTTTTAGTTATGACACGCTGCTGGCCCATAATGCTCGGCTGCACCCAGGCGAGGACAACTTCACAAGAACGATGGTGAAACGAAACAACGAGACCATCTTCCAGCAGACGGTCAACGACCTCACCTTTGATGGCAGCTTCGTCAAAGTGGAGGACGACGAGGCTGAGGACATGTCCCGCAAAGGCATCGCCCTCAGCAAGACACCCATCATGAGGATCAAGAGCCGGTCAGAGCCCAAGAAGTTCGCCACGCACAAGATGGCCGTCGACGACGTCATCAAAGTGGAAAGCGACGACGAGGACGAGGAGAACAAGGAGCCGCCCACGCTGTCGCCCGCCCCGATGACCCCAGCAGCTGTCGCCCCTCGCCTCATCCCCGTGTCCGCGCCGGTGCAGGTCCAGGCCGTCCCCCAGAGCATCGTGGTCAACAGCCCCAACGTGCTGCAGATCAAAGGCGGCTCCGGCGGCGGCGCCGTGCTGCCTCCAGGGACGCTGGCCCAGGTTCTGTCCGCGCTGCAGAACCAGCAGAACAACAGTCAGACGCAGACGCAGCTCCTCATCCCCATCAGCAGCATCCCCACCTACAACACCGCCATGGACAACAACGTCCTGCTGGTCAGCGCCTACAACAGGTAACTACACCTGCAGCCTCAGAATGTTTGTGTGTTTTAGTTCTGTATCTGTTTTATTGTCAACCACCAAACAATCAGCAGTGTCAGGCTAGAACCTGTGGGCTTTGAGTGAAGATGCAAATCTCTAAAACACCGGTCATACATACAGGATAACTTCTCCTCAGTCGTTTCCTGACACAGCTGGTCACTCAGTCGGCAGGAGGAAATCGTGCAAGTGTTGGGAGCTACTTTCAGTGGCGGATTAAACCACATTTAGCCCTTCATTACAGAGCTGCTGCAATTAGTGAGCATAATCGATGACACAGAAATTTACAGAGTTTTCTCTTAGGGATCAATAAAGTATGTCTATTCTATTTTTTTTTCTTTTTCTTTTTTTTTTCTTTTTTCAACTGTCTCCTGCAACTTTATGCACTTATTTGACTTCACATGACTTTTATTGTACATTTCTGAGTGAAGTCTCAGTGCAAAAGAGCTGCAAATGATGATTATTTTTAGACTCAATTATTCTGTTTTTTTATCTCGGTTAATCAAATAATTGTTTGCTCTATAAAATGTCAGAAAATAGTAAAACATGTCAATCAGTGTAAGTAATGTAGTGTGAGTGTGCAGGAGCCTGTGGACCAAGAGAACATTAAAACGCTCATTAAATTACACCCTCTCAGGAAAAGCGCTCACCTGTTGCTTTTGTTTGTTTCAACTTTTTTGTGCCTGTTTAGCAATGAATAAAATGTTCTAAATGAAAATTCTGTTGTACGGTATATAATATCGCAGCATGTATGTTGTTTCCTCCAAGACTAAGACCTCAGAGGGTTAATTTAGGTCTGAGTGATGCTGAAAGGTTTATACCAATTCACCTTTAGTTATAGAGTGCACAAAGGGCTACACAGAAAAGGGGGAAAGCAATAAAATGACAAAACTTAGCATAGTAAAATTCCTTTTATTGTATTCTGTTTTTGAAAACATGTTTCAATGCGGCAGTTTAAGAGTCTTCCGTCATACGCTGACAGACTCTCTTGAATCACTTTGTTTATGTTTGTTTTTATTGTCAAACATTATGTCTCCAGCTATAAAAATCATCAGGAACCTGAGATGTCATTCTGCTGTTTTCACTCACTGTGTCGTTTCCTTTTCTTATTTACCAGCTCACTTTACAGAAATGTAACCGTCAGCATCTGGTCTTGTGTTACAGGTTTCCGTATCCCTCCGTGTCAGAGATCATGGGCTTGTCATCGCAGACCAAGTTCAGCGAGGAGCAGATCAAAGTCTGGTTTTCTGCTCAGAGGCTCAAACACGGAGTCAGCTGGACACCGGAGGAGGTCGGAGCTACATAACATGCTTTCACACACACACACACACACACACACACAAACACTGATGCTTTTTTTAATCACTGTCACATTTTTTCTCACTCGTGGCAGAAAAATCAGACCCAAAGCTGTTCAGACTGCAGCTTTGATTTGAACGATGAGGATGTGATGAAACCTTTTATAGTCTCTGTCAGAGATCGAGGACACGCAGCAGCGAAAAAGGCTGAAGGATGAGTCACCTCCATTCACTGATGCGAGTATCTGCAGGTCCTAGAAAGTCTTAAAGCGAGCTGAATTCGGTTTCCACAAAAAGGCCTTGGGTATTACAAATCTGTTTTCATGTCTCTTTGAGCAATAATGTTAATTATAAGCTGTTTGTGTATGTGATGGCGGCTGTCGGGAGATGTTACAGAAGCTCCAGACGAAAGCTGAATGGTTTTGATAGAGGTTTGTTTTTTTTTTTGTGGACTTTTAACACAGCCAAAAGATCATCAGCTCAGCAAAAACAATTAACCCAAGAACTTTTTTTCTTGATGAAATACTTAAAAAAAACAACAAAAAAAAAACAGCAGGTTGTCTGTAGATGAACTAATTGCGCCACAGTGCACTGACTGCATTCTACCTGTGAGCCTGATAAACCTAAATACATTTTAAATGAACATAAAAAGCGAGCACATATTAAATCAAACTAACAAATGCGGGCTGCTGCTGTGGCTCAACTGGTTGGGCTGGCGACCCCTGTGCAGGGGCTGTAGTCCCTGACGCAGTGACCATGGGTTTGAGTCCCACCTGCTCATGGCCCTTTGCTGCAGGTCCTTCCTTCATTCTTCTCCCGACTTTCCTGTCTCTCTCTTCACTGTCCTATACAATAAAGGCAAAAAGGCCAAAAAAATAACTTGAACGAACTAACAGAAATGCCGCAGCGACAAAAGTATTAGCTCCACCTGCTGTTTATTTGTTTAACCAACACCAATTTAAAAAAATCTTGGTGGACTCAAGTTGGAGCTTTTCTTTAGCCAGTCATGGCAGAGAAATTTTTTTTGCAGTATCTGTGCTGTGTACCTGCTAGACTTCCATCCATCCATTATCTATACACCACTTAATCCTCACCAGGGTCGTGGGGGGCTGGAGTCTATCCCAGCTGACTCAGGATGAAGGTAGGGGACACCCTGGACAGGTCACCAGTCCATCACAGGGCTACACTTAGAGACAGACAACCAAGCACACTCACATTCACACCTACGGACAATTTAGAATCACCAGTTAATTAGATAGATAGATCGATAGATAGATAGATATTCATTCCTTTGGGAAAACTCAAGATATTGACATCAGAGCTAAAGTAGATTCTCCAAAAATGTTTAAACTGAAGCAGGGTGACCCCTTAAAACTCAGATCACAAAAAACGAGCAGCAACTGTTTTATTGACTTTCGGGAGCGAGCTGGCAGACTCTTAGTCGTTTGTCAAATCACTTAATAAAATTAATTTTTATAGACTTGCTGCATTCCAGTTATGTCTTTATTGATTATGTGACCTTTTTAAAGTAGCGCCTCAATGTTATTGATTTTCATTCCTCTCCTCTCGAATTGTGGAAATAGTGATGGTGGTGTTTTGTTGGAGCTTCTGCCATCTTGTGCCTGCAGCTTATTTTTAGTTCAGTTTACTGTGAGACATAAACTGTTCTCAGTAAGATATGAAGTGTTGTCGACTTTATCTGTTCTGCCAATTCCAAATGTGCCCATTTAGTGGTGAACATTAAGCGTCAGTGGTTAAAAACTATTCACACAAATAGTTATTTTCCTCTAAATGTGGTCAAATAAGTTTAAAGTTGCATCCATAGTTCATGCAAACAACCATTGAAAGGCCAATCAGAGCTGCTTGTGTAGTTGTTAAACATACGTGATATATAGAATATTATAGAAATGGATGGATCTATACAGGCACAGTGTAGCCTGTGTAGTTGGTTGGCACTAACGGTAACTGGACCAGATACTGAGTGATGACAATTATTCAAAATTATTTTCTTATAAAGAGAAAAAAAAAAAACTACTTTATTGCAGCAGATCAAGCATCTCTTCATTTGTTTGTCTTTCTATAAGTCTCTTTAAAATTCAAGAGGAATATAATCACTATTTGGTAAATTGGTGTTTTTCAAACAGGGAGGCAAAGAGAAAAAAGGGCTCTTAGTTCCTATCATACAACAACCAGAGTGCTTTAGGTCTCAAGTTGTTGGTGGATAGTTTTGACGCTGGGGTCTGTGGAGGCAGTTCTACCAAGAACAAGGAAGTTTGTAGTTTTACAATAGAACCAGGGTTTGAGTGAAGTTATGCAGTAGATATATTTTTCCATTTTGTTATGATGGAGAGCCAGTTGACAAACGGTGAAGTCACCCTTTAACATTCTCTCTCCGCTGCTCGTCTGTGCAGGTGGAGGAGGCGAGGAGGAAGAAGTTTAACGGCACTGTGCAGACCGTCCCTCAGACCATCACCGTCATCCCCGCCAACATCGCTGCAGCCACCAACGGCCTGCAGTCCATCTTCCAGACCTGCCAGATCGTCGGACAGCCAGGTCTCGTCCTCACTCAGGTGGCCGGGAACGGCGGCACGGTGCCGGTCGCCTCTCCTATCACCCTGACAGTCGCAGGCGTCCCCGGAAACCAGCCCAAAGCCGCCGAACCCTCAACATCCGAATCAAAGACTGAGATGTCGGCTGCGTCAGCCAGCACGTCGCTTGGTTTGGACTCGGCAACGACCAAACCGAAAAAGTCCAAAGAGCAGCTGGCGGAGCTGAAGGCGAGCTATGGCCGGAGGCAGTTCGCCACCGAGGCGGAGATATCGCGGCTCATGCAGGTCACCAAACTCTCCAAACGAGCAATAAAGAAGTGGTTCAGCGACACGCGCTACAACCAGAGGAACTCCAAGGATCACCACAGCCTGCTGCTGAGCGAAGCCTCATCCGGCAGAGCGGTGGCAACCGGAGGAGGTCGAGGGGGGAGGAACAGCAGCAGCGGCAGCCTTAACGACAGCAACAACAGCGACATCACCACCACCGCCACCACCATCGTCATCGACTCCAGCGACGACGCCAGCGACGCCTCCCCGACATCCACCAACGTTCCGGGCTCAGCCGGGCCCATCAGCGACCCACGTGTCAAATTCCGTCATGCCTTCCCCGATTTCACGCCGCAGAAGTTCAAGGAAAAGACTCCAGAGCAGCTGCTCATCCTGGAGGCCAGCTTCCAGAAATCAAACACACCCTCAGACGAGGAGCTGAGCCGGCTGCGAGCGAAGACGAAGCTGACGAGACGCGAGGTGGACGCCTGGTTCACTGAAAGGCGGAAAATGCCGTCAGCAGGGATGCTGAAAGACAGCGACGGGGAGGGTGACAGTGAGAACATAAAGCCAGACGATGCACCTTCATCCTCAGCTCAGGAGCGTCAGACCACTCCGCCTAGCTACAGGAAGGCCCTGAAGAAGACGCCGGAGCAGCTTCACATCCTGAAGAAGGCCTTCGTCCGCTCACAGTGGCCGACGTCGGAGGAGTACGACCAGATGGCCGATGAGAGCGGCCTGCCGAGGACGTACATCGTCAACTGGTTTGGAGATACTCGCTACGCCTGCAAGAACAGCAACCTGAAGTGGTACTACCTCTACCAGAGTGGAAAGGTGCGCATGCTTTCTGTATTATTAACACATGCTAATGATGGTCCTGCTCAGCATGGGCCTTTAGGGAAACACATGATCAGTCCAGGTACAGTGAACCCAAAGAGTCTGTGTTAACTTCATGAACGTAAATCTCAACACATCCCCAGATCATTTGATAAACACAAATCTACATTCTGTATGAGTCAATTAAATATCAAATAGCAGAACTGGTTAAAAAATAGATTTTTTTTTTGTTTTTTGATTCTCAATTCTTATCATCTTGGTGCTGCCTGAAACCACTGTTGGTGCCAAGAATTCCTCTATAGAGTCAAAACTGAAATAAAGGTTTTATATGTTTACCTGGTCCAGATTATGTTTTTATTTGTGATGAATGAAGGGAAGTCATGAAATGTTTGTACTTGTTAAGACCTTGACCTTAATGTTTGGTGGCTTTCAGGTGGAGGAGGCACTGAACGGTGGAGCAAAGATCCAGAAGAAGTCCAGGAAACGTTTCCGTGGTTGGTCCAGGAGGACGCGGCGGCCGTATCCCTGCAAACGTTCGCCACAGGGGGGCGCCAGCGCCATCAAGGTCAGTGTGTGCAGTGTATTTACCATCACTCCTGCCTGGGATTTGTATCCTTTTAATACAAGTTTCAATCTTTATTTTGAAGCTATTATGTGAGCTTCTTATGAAACAAAAGACAGGCTGATTGGCTGTTGCATAAATTATCTCTTTTTTTTTTTTTTTTTACTTCTTTAGAAAATCAGAAAATATACAAAAACTGCAACACAAAGAAACCACAATCAACAACAACAACAAAAAAGTATTTTACTGATTTCAGGTGATGTTCGTGTAATTTTTAAGTGTTGGAAAAGCCGAGCTTCCTTCTACTTGACATAAATTCACCATAGTCACATGAATAATTATTTTCCTTTAGTATCTCATCATGTGAAGCTCAAGATCTTTCTCTGTCCCAGGCTGCAAGTGGAAAAAAAAGCAGCTAATGTGACAAATGGTTATCGTTTAACTGCTTCCTGTTTAATCAGCAACTGAAAAGACAGCGGATGATTCGAAATGTATATGAAGATAGGCCCATATTTCAAAATAAAACATGTTTCTTAACTCAGTAACCACTGTTAACCAACTTTCAGCCACTTCCAGCTATCATTATCTTTTACCGGTGTTACGTGATGCAACAGGAAAGGTGTAAATTAGGGTTGAACAAAGTGCAATTTTCCGACAGATATTGTATTTTGATTTGCAACATTGACATGAATAGTAAGAGTCAAGCTTCTGTCCAATAGTCCCAAAATATAAGATTTAAAACATGTGATGGAGCATTACTAAATGAGCCCCCATCAAATGCATGACTGTCACACAAACAGGATGACATGAATTGGTGAATCCATTGACGTAACACTTTAAACTCTGGGTCAGACGCGCTGTAAAAAGTATAAGTTGTGGCTATTGAATAGTAAGGCTTCTCAACTCCTCAATGTTTCCATCTGCTGGAGTTAAATGAAATTGGATAACAGCATTGGTCTGATTATTTAATAGCCATAGCTCATATATCAGAAATGGCAGCATTTGCAATTTGCTGATTGCATTAGTTCAATTGTGATTTACAACTGAATAATTATTCAACCTGCATGTCAATTATTTCTAAAAATCAAATGCACATTTTGAATACTTTGATTTAAGCCTGGATGTAAAATGCTCAGGATGTTATCAAGCTTCCAACGTAACAATAACTGTCTTCAGATCTCAGAAATGTTCTGCTATCCAACACTAAGGTGTGTTCAAAGCACTTTAGCAGTGTTTATTGTGCGAACGACTCATTACTAAAAGAGTTGTAACTGAAGTAGTCATTGCCGGACTTTGGAGTTGCTTTGGTTTGTACATCCTCTCTTTTGATGAAGCTCAAACACAGTGGCGAGTTCTAAATTCTCCAGATATTGTGCTATGCCTGCCCGCTGTGCTCAGCACACCTCAGGAGCAGTCCA
Organism: Stegastes partitus; assembly: GCF_000690725.1. Classification (NCBI taxonomy): domain Eukaryota; kingdom Metazoa; phylum Chordata; class Actinopteri; family Pomacentridae; genus Stegastes; species Stegastes partitus. Next base: position 64,726 of record NW_007579907.1, read on the forward strand.
ACCTGTAAGTAGCTGCTGTTTCCTGTAAAAAGTGCAAAGTTGCAGCCTTTCACAAAAATCTACAAGAGTCACGTGTTTCCTGTGTTTTGTATGAGCACAGACGTAGAATAAATAAAACTGTCTGCTTTTAAAGGCTGGACCCGTCTGGAGAACATGATTCGTCGGACTAGGAATCTCTGTAGCACCAAAATGCCTTATTTGTTTTATGTTCTGACACAAACTTCTAGCTCCTCGGATTTTGATTAATTTCTCAGCCCTGTTGCTGTTCAACTGGGAAAGTGCTGCAACGACGATGACGTTTATACATCTTGAAGCTGGAAAACAGACAACTCTTGAGCATTCCACCCAACGGAGGAGTAAATTTAACTGCTGCGTCAACGCTGTCTACAGACAGAAAAGCTAATAGTTTGATCATTTCATGCTTTTGAGTTTGTGTGCACCTCTAGATTAATTAACTTTTTACATTATAAATTCAAATCACACTGAAGGTAAAACTGTTCTGTACCAAATTTTGGAATTAGGCTGCTGTCGTTCCCACGACCTCTAACAACTCTAATTCTGTGTAATTTACATTTTAGTCTTGTGTATTTACACGTAGAAGTAGAAAACAAGACGCTGTGATTTCCGTAGTTCATGTCGGAGTAATTTATAAGCAGGAGTGACCGAACATGGTGATTATGGCTTTATAGTGGGGTTGCAGGCACTGCACGCTCTACCAAACTGAACAAATTACAGATGATTCACAAATGTATTTCTGGGTACTTTACATGTATAGTAAATAAGATTTTGAGCTGAAGAGCAGCGTAATTAGTTTCCTCTGCTTCCAGTTAGGGCTGGAACCGACAGGTATTTTCATTGTCGATTATTTCTTTGATTAGTTTTGTCTATAAAATGGCAGAAAATGGTGAAAAATGATCATCACAAATGTCCGTCTGTCATCGAGAAGTAAAGAAACCAGAAAAAGATTCATATTTAAGAAGCTGCAATTAGAGAATTTAGACTTTTTTTTAAATAAAAAATTACACATTAATCAATTATCAGAATAGTTTGTGATTAATCGTTGCAGCTTCACTTTGGTTCATGGTATATATTAAACTGTGACGTGTCACTGACAGTACATTAGCAGTTCTTAGTGTTAATGTCATTAACAATTCTCTTGACAGGCAGAGATACCAAACAGACAGATGCTTGTTTATATATAGTTAGGCAGAATTGTTTGACAGTAAATATGTACCGGAATTAACGCATTATCAGTGTTGTCATCTTGCTCTGCTGATGACATAATTCTCATACAGTGACCTGATGATTTTCTGGCCTCCTTCCCGCAGGTGAAGTCCGGTAAGACGTTTCTGAAGGACTACTACCTCAAACACCGAGCCCTGAGTGAGAAAGACCTGGACGACCTGGTGACAAAGTCCAGCATGAGCTACGAGCAGGTGAGAGACTGGTTCTCTGAAACTGCCAGGAGGGTGGAGGAGGGCAAGGAGCCCTTCAGCGACGAGGAGGCCGAGGGAGACGAGGGGGAGGAAGACGAGGAGGAGGAGGACGACGAGGTGGTAGCAGAGGAGCACGCAGACAGCGAAGTGGATATGGAGGTGAAGGAGCAAGGAGAGGAGGCATCGGAGGACGAGAAGGACGACGCCGAAGAGGAGGAGGAGGACGAAGACGAGGAAGCGATCCAGGAGGAATCTGAAGGTGACAGCCAATCACAGCCTGATGCAGAGGCGCAGACATGAGCAGACAGGTGAGCGCTTAGTAGCAATAGACCGATTATTGTGGCCGATATTTGGCATTTTTCCAGTTGTCGATGTTGGTATTTTTATTGGCCGATTATTGATCAATTAGATGTGCTGCTTCAGGTCTGATGCAGCCTCCTCTCTCTCTCTCTGTCTTCACTCTGTCGTCTCAGGAATGTCTCTCAAGCCGAGACTGCAAAAACTTCACAAGAAAGACAAACCAGGAAACTAACTCAAGCTATGCTAACGGCTAGTGGTTAAGTTAGAGGACAGCCACAAATTACCCTAAAACAGCGTCTGGAAAACAATCATTCATAATGCTTTAAGATGTGGACCTTAGTGGGCAATAAAAGTGACAGAACAGTAAAAGATTAGGAAAGTAGCAACGGAACTGCAGGAGACAAACTGATCAATCTCAGTGGATCCCAGAGGAGAGCGTTCTAACTTAATCACTCCTATTTCTATTTTACATATTCAGTTATAGTCAACCTTTTTAATTAAGAAGCCTAATTGTGAATGAGGGCTTCTCTGCTTTTACATGCTGTAAAACACAACATCGGGTTCATGGATTGGTTATCAGTCTTTTCAATCCGTAGTGTTTAGGATGAAAACTGTAGGTCAAGCTGAGTGAACTGACCAAAACATCATCTAGCCATCCTTTGAGGCACAGATTTCCTTCTGTGCTGACTGGAAGTATCGATTATCTTTGACACTTCTTTTGAAAGTTGCTGCCAATCAGCCACATTTCCTACGTGCAGACTACGCAGTCCTGGATGGTTTTCAGCTGCCTCTCCAGTGACTCTCTTGTCCCAGAGATGGACCCTAACCTTCTTGGACAGCACCTCATCACAGACAGACTTTATGGCATCATTGTTCTGCTCTGTGAGCTCAGTGCATGAACCAGTTCTCCACCAGCTGCAGTCCAAGACAGTGGAGTTCGTCCCCAGGAGGAGAGTGTGACTGGAGAGGCAGCTCGGACCACCAGAACAGAGACCTGCATGTGGGAGATTAAAGGCAGGACAATCAGCAACTGAACTTTCAAAATAAGGCATTTACTTCCACTTTCAGCACCCATATGCAATTTAGACGATTCCTTTAGAAAGCACATCATACGTCAAATTAAGATCATCTGGTCCGAAGAGTTTTTAGGACTACAGTTGCATTTTGCTTTCTGTTCCTTCTGATCAGTAATGGTTGGTACAGTACAGTTAACCAGGGTTTCAGACTACGACCATTTAGTGAGAGTGTGCAACTTAAAGTTTCCCGTGTTTGTACTTGTTCAAGTGTGGTGATCAGTGGCTACTGTGGTTGGAAACAGGACTTTCCTTCTTCACTGATTTAGTCAGTCTCTCCCTGTCTGAGGTGTGAAGTTTCCTGTGACCGTTTTAAATGACAATCTACAGCTGATCATTTAAAAAAAAAAAAAAGAAGTGGAGTGAGAGGAAGAGGCCCTGAGTCAAACTGACGTGATGATCAGAGGACAGGCAAAGATTTTGACTGTCAGTAAGAAAGAAAAAGTAGCTGACGCATTTCTAGGGCTGCAAAAAAATAAATATAACAGTGATAATGATTAAAACAAGGGATTAAATGAACAAAATAATAAAAAGAAAAATAGAACAGGAAAGAAGAAGAAGAAGCAGCAGATCATTCATGACTGATTAGTCTCAAAAATTTCCTTGTGCGACCTTTAGAGGGCTCCATAGTTATCTAACAATAGATTTAATCCTACAGTCCATCAGAGGGACTCGGGCTTCTAAACCTCACTGTGTTGTGTCATTTTAAACCGTTGTTTCTGGTTCCACTTTTTGAGGGTTTCCTTCTTCTTCTTTTTTTTTGTCTTTCACAGCATTGAATGTTTGGACTACACCTCTGTTTAGCACGCTGCCACGTAGTGTTTCTGTTGGAGATGCTAAAGAACTCGATGTCCACTGCCCCAACAGAAAACAGGACACCCTCCGCCTCGTGGCAGCGCGCTGAACGGAGGAAGAAGTCACCTTGGAGTCGCTGATGTCATGGCTGACGTCAGCATCTGCACTGATTAACGGATGTGTTTCTCCTCCTTCGCTCCACAGATTTGATTCCCCCACTGTGGAGATGAGGTGGAGGACGTCAGTGTTTCTCAGCTGGCGGCTCGGGACCCAAAGACGTCCGCAAAGAAGCTCAGACGGATCACATGTCGTCAAACGGCGGGTTTGTGCCTTCAAAAACGAACTTTGGGTCGTGATGCAGCTGAGAATCACTGAGTTAAAGGATTTCGTTTGTTCTGCTGATGAACTGTGGGGACCAACTCACCGTGCAGGAAAACAAACGCCTTTTTCCAAACACCACGAGCGAAAGTTCCAGCTCTGCTCCTGTGAAACAACAAGGCTTTTATTTTGGTGAGAATGACTGGGCTTTTATGTCAATTTTCTTACAAAATCAACGTTTGTACAAAGGAAGAAGAGGTGAGGCCTGCTGTGGTTCCTCCTTATCAAAATAACATTTTTAAGAATTAAAGAGGAACCATCGGACATTTTTCTCCAGGGAACGTCCTCGACTCAAACCCAACAACGAGAACACGTCGCTGTTCTAAAGGTTTTTTTTAAAAACCACAGATTTTTGTGAATAGACAACTCAGATTAGTGCCATTCTGTTTATAAGTTTGATTCAAATTAAGGAAAAAAAAAAAAAAAAAAAAATCAGTGCTGGAATGAATTCCACATCAACGTTTTAACTTTTTGTATTTTTTCCAAGTGATTTGTTAGTTAACAACACATAATGGAAACTGAATCCATTATACTGTTATGATGCTATTATGAGTTCTTTTGAAAATGGTGATAATTTCCATGTTTGCAGGTGTTTGGGTCCATTCAGTTTCAATGACATCAATTCAGTCTGTGAACCAAACAGCCTCAAACACTGAAGGATGGAATTAAAACGGGAGGCGTGATGGGAATCCAGCAGAGCCAAATCATTAAAGGGAAAATCACATTAAAACACAGTGTAGAAGTCATTATACCCAACACAGTGGACCTAAATGTACCAAAAAAAACAGAAAACTTTGACAACAGCCCACCTGATATGAGATTTTTTGGTCCAGCACCAATAACTAGTCTTTAAAAATCCAACAACAATATACTGACTAATATAAACAGAAATCAGGTCATTAGAGACCCAAATTAATTAATTCTCAAATGGATAAGCTCGACATATTTGGTTTTTCTGAACTACAGTTTCTTTGGCCAGTAAATCCTCCTTTCATGAAGCTTCTAATGTGCAGTTAGTGTGCAGAGAAGTGAACTGCATTATTTAGTCCACACCACATACAATCAAAGAGTGTCTCAATAATAAAAGCTTCTCAGTTCAACAGCAGCTTCATGAAGGGACGAGCGTCTGCAGAGCTGCTTTTTCTTTTCTTAAAGCGCCGTATTTCGCAGCTAATTTCTTCCTCGTATCTTGTTTAAAGATTAACTTCTACTTAGCTGGAAATTATAGGATATTTCCAAAATCGTCCTTCACAATTTGTTACTAATTATGGGAAATGGAGAGTTCGGGAATCAAGTAAAAACAAGGAAGTTACATACGATGGAATGAAAAACAGTTTCCCTGAAAGACGAACAAAAATTCCTAATTTGGATTCTTACTGATTGAGCTGCTTCATTAAGTACTTTTTTTTTTTTACCTGCACTTTTCAGCTGCAGTGGAAATCAATTAGTTTTCAACTGATCTGATGATAAACAAAACTCGCTGCATCCTATTAAACTTTGAGCCACTCAGCAGACATACTAACAGATTTGTACCTCATTTCCATGAGGGATGTGTGTAATTAGTCCAAACAGTTCAATGTTGCTGCTCTCGACAACACAGTAGTTGATTAAAGCAATTATTTTATTAATGCAAACTGCCGGTTAACGGTTGCGTTGTGCTACGTTCGTCCAAGCAGTCGCAATCGTTGTATAGGTTGCACTTTAATATTGTGAGTTTGTACGGCTGCTACTTTGGTCAGGTCTCCCTTGTAGATGAGATTTTTGATCTCAATAGATTAAATAAAGATTTAAATAAATAAAATAATAACATTAAATAAAAATAGACGCATAAAGCACCATAGAAGAAGACACAGCAGGTCATTCATGACTACGTGATTGATCCGTTTCTAAAAACTGTATCAGTTTGAGTTTTAAATGTGGGTGAAAACTGTACCTTGATTCCAGAAAAGCTTTTCATGTAAAAACACATTTAATATGTTGACGTTGCTATCTTCGCTAGTCTGCACCAAAAATACTAGTTAATGAAACTAATTATGTATCTATACAACACAGGGTAACTGTTGCGTTTGTAGTGTTGTGCAGCCAGTCGCTTACTGCACTAGTGGGAGGGGAACAGATGACAAACCAGCTCAGTTTGGCAATATTTTGATATAGAAAATGAGAATAAGGTTATACGTAGGTGGAGTCAGAATAAACTGGTGTAAAAACACTCAGCCTGAGCATCTGCAAGGTGTTCTACGATTTGATTATCGAAAAAATGTGACTAAATACGAGCAATACTTTGTAATACTTAACCGTATTGTTACGTCGTGCTCAATTTTTAAGTGTTTTCGTACTTTTAGACGAGTTGACAAGTGTAAATTAAATTACTGTTTCATCGAAAGAGAAATTAATTGTTAGGAACGTTCCTAATTTAAAAATAAAGACAATCAGCGTGGCTCATTTTCTGTCTGATCAATGGTGAAGAATTTTTGTTCATCTTTCTAGTAAAGTTTATCCACGTACATTTTTTACAAGCTATGCATGAAATAACAAATAGGTAGTTAATTCCTGAAGAGAGTAACATTATTATTAGATTTTTCCTGTGTAATTAGCACCAAACAGTGCAGGAGTTAACAAGTAAATAACAGCTAATATTTAAAGATTTATGAGGAAAGGTTCCTGGAAATTACCTGATAAATACCGTCTTACTATCAAGTATTTGATCCAAAATATTTGCATGTCTATCAAACTTACCAGTGTTCACAGAGAGCAGGAAGGACTTGTCAGACGGCATTCTGGGAAATGTAGTGTGGAAGAGACGAAGCGGTTCACTGAAATGACAAAAGAAAAACCACCAATTAAACACTAATAGCTTCTGTTGTCGTGGATTTTCCCTTTAAGGTCGAGCTCTACATTAAAGCTCTGTCAAGATTTTAACAAAGAAACACGAGCATCCTTCTCTGTTTCAGTGGTTTTTCAGGCGGTTACAGATTTACAGTTTCGTCATCTGTTCTGTTCCTAAAACGCTTCCTCTGTGGGTTCACAGTCTCCTTAAACAATAGGCTGAATTTACAGAGTTGATCGACTTGAAAGGGATTTGAACCCAAATGCTGTTAGTGTCCTTGTCCAAAAAAAAAAAAAAAGAAAAAGAAAAAAAAAACTAAACAAAACAAAGGCATGTGTGCTCTACTTCAGGAAACAGGCAACTTTACCTCAGTCAGTTAAGCTACAAACTTGGTAAGATTGTGACATTTACACTTTACGACAGTTTTCTTTTTTCTAGAGAATTCAATACTGTATGCATGAATACGAGTACACAGTAATAATTATGTCTTTCAGATGGCGTTTCTTTTTTTTTATTATTATTAATATTATTTGTCCTCGCCACCAAAGTAAGTGAATCACTTTAAAGAGAGAAAAAAAAAAAAGAAGACATAGTTATTAGTGCATTTATTTGCTCAAATACGGGTGAACTACTAAACAATATCTTTCAGGTTTTTCAAAGGAATTACAGACAATATTTTAGGGACAAGAAACCACAAGCACTTGGATCAGTTCCTACGGGAACTTTTTAACTTTTCATATGTGGGGGGAAAAAAAATAAACACGCTTTTTTTTTTTTTGTTGCTTTGCTCTCTCTTCCTGTGTTTACCAAACCATGTAGGACTCTGTTAGGATATGCAAACATCAAAGAACAATCAGCGGGTAGCGCGGTGGTGGACTGTAAAATCTGCGTCTCTTTGATTTTGGTTTTCAATGATTTCATCAGCAACGTGGGATCCTTATATGAGCTCTGTAATTTTGCAAAGTTAAGTCTTTCTGCCATTCTTTCGATTGCTTTAATAGCCAACCGTTTTTAGTAGTTAATTTATTTATTATATCTGGACTTTCATGGATATCTTTTTGGTCTGCAAGTAAAAAATAAAAACTTAAAAAAAAAAACAAAAAAATGAATAGTTTGGTTTAGGTTTTGTTTTTTAACCTCTCTTCAGTCTCTTCACTCCAGACAGGGTTTCTATATAACAGTATGACGTGATTAAGTACATTTACTCATGTATTGTACGCAAGTAATATCCTCATATTGTAAGTTGTAAAAAAACAGAATAGAAAAGTGTTACATTTTCTATGCTAAACAATATCAAGACATTTTATCAAAGTAGTATTGCATGATGGGGTTTTTGTTTTATTTTTGACAGAGTTTACTGTAACATTTTTTCAACATACTACACTGTGAGTTTTTGTTAATAATATGCTGACATTTTTTTCTACATAGTAGACTATGACGTTTTTTTGGCATATGAGACTATGAAGTTTTAAATACTAGACTATGTTTTTCAGACAGACTGTACTATGAAATTGTATTTGACATCGCATTCTGTTTTTTTTTTTTCGACATGCTATGATGGGTTTTTTTTCGGACATACTGTACTATGACATGTTTTCCATCATAGTATAGTGTTAGCCTGATTCTTTAGTTGGAAGCCCAAGAACAAACTGGAGAAATCTTCAGTTCACAGATGTAGAATTTATTTAGCTCACAGGTAAAGCGAGGCAGCACTGGGGTCGGAGTGACAGGGAAAGGAGCCCCGATATCTACAAATGCTTCACATTTATCTTCTTGGGCCGGGCCTGCCCCAGACAGAGGTTGGACTTACTGAGGTAAATTTGCCAGTTACTGTGATGTGAACAAGCTTAACCACTGTTCACGTGGAAGTGTGTGTGTGTGTGTGTGTGTGTTGTCCAAAAGGCGTGTATCTACTGATAGAATAGAGGAGTTTCAATTGTCTCCCAGTATGTGAACCAGTTGTCACCGGCCAGGTTATCTTCAAGGGCGTGCATTGTGCTCAGAAGAAAAGTGCGAAACAGGATCACAGGTTTAGTGAAGAAATACAGATTCAGAATACATGATGGTTCAAAACACAGCTAATTATAACAATAGTATGTTTTTTAGGACATCCTGTACCATGACATTTTTTTTCAACATGGTGTTTTTTCCGTCATCGTATTCTATGATGTTTTTCTGACATTCTGTACTATGACATTTTTTCTGTCAGTATACTACGAAGTTTTTCGGACTATGATTTTTTTTTTGACTTAGTATTCTATGATGGGGTTTTTTTGGACATACTGTACTATGATGTTTTTCGGACGTTCTGTACATTTTTTTCGACACTGACATGTTCTAGACATACTCAGACAGTCTTTGGACCTACAGCATCATGTCACCAAATTAATCTAAGGGGTCCTGTGACATTATTGGAAACCATGAAAGGTTGTGATACACACACATATATCTTTAGTTTTGGTAGATTCTTCTTCTGTTGGATTTTGTTGTTCAAGACTGGACAATTACAGCTACTTTCATGAAACCACTGAGAGAAGAAATCGTGGTCTTGCAAAAAAAAACAAAAACCCTCAAAAATCTGTGACATAAACGAGGTGCTGTGTCACCTGTCAAAATGGTTGGAAACCACATAAGTCAGTGGATAAAGTCCCTCAAAGGTTTACTTAAGCGGAGCACTTAAATAAACATAATTAGCGATCTTCCACAAGGGTTTGTTCAAACTAAATCACCTGATAGAGTCCATGTAGCGTTGTGCCCCAGCGAGGACGGGGATAGAGAAGACAGGCCCCGCTCAGATCGACTCCATACAGCTCAAGTGTCTCTGATAGTGTCTGAAATCAAAGAAAGAAACATGAACAGTGTTAGTATTGCAAAGCACCTGAGAGCTGAGAGTCCACACTGGGTTGTAGAGACGGCGTCACAGTGTCAGAGACAGAACTACGGCTGAATCAGTCACATTGTATTTGTAAAGCAGCTTATGAACAGGTTAGTGCAGCTGAAGGACTTTACAGATCAATGACAGCCTGAACGCTAAAACACTGAGTCTCGTGTGCACAAGAAAAAATAATACAAAAACCTTTAAAAACAGTGATAATTAAAAAAATAAATATATCAGAACTAGATACAATAATAAAAGACAACAATGAATACAATTATAAAAGGGGGAAAAAACATTTTTAAATTTGAAATATGATAAAAATAAAGGCGTCACGTTGACACACTTTCACCTGAACTGAAAAGCTGAACAAGTTTTGTGTTCTAAATGACTAAAACGTGTGAATTTCATCAGATTAGTTACTCATGATCAGAACTTCTATAAAAAGTGAGAATAAACTGCAGTAAAAAAGGAAACTGAGCATCATTCGATACCCGCTGTAAAGATTTCATACCAATATAAAACTATTTTTACCGTCATCTTATCAGATTTCACAGCTGTATGTGTGAATGTGTCAGTAAACGGACTCAATGTTTCAGCAAAAGAAATTATTATTATTATTATTATTATTATTATTATTATTATTAATAATAATAAATAAATTATATTTTTGAAATAAAGGGGGAAAAAAAACACAGCTCAGTTGTTTATTTCATCCAAACATTTATTGATTTATCCAGAAAGAGACCAAATATTAAATAATGACTGAAATTAGGATTCAATTACAACAATAGAAGCTGGTTAGTTTCTCCTTTTTCTTCATATTATTACAAAGGAGGTCTGTGGAAGTTAGTTTGTGCTTCTTTTAAAATCGATTTGGGGAATTTTGGCCGTAAAATCTAGATTAAAAATGCAGGATTTTTCCACGTATGTGTGTTCAGTGTCTGAGAAATTGAAAAACCTATAATGTCTTGTTCAGCTGGAGAATCAAGCTTTGAGGTGTTTCCATTTGACACTGTTGACTTCTGCTTCTTTAACACAGCAGCAGCAACAGCACTTGATCCTCACGTTGCACACTTTCTCTTATACCTGTAGTATTTCTGCAGCGTTGTATTGTACTTGATTCTGAGCATCTGAATAACTCAACCGCTGCTCTTATGTAGCTTTACATTCACACGAGGCCACAGATGTAGACGGAACTTTTTGCTCCATAAATTGAGCAATGAGCTTTGACCGCCGCACGCTGAGCGTCGCCCAAATGTTAACTTAGATTTTTTTTCCTTCTTATAAAACACCATCGAATGGATCCTTGTAAACAAACATCCCATTTGAACGTCTTTGCTTTTACTTCGGCTGTTCTCGTCCATGTTTACGGCAGCAGCAGCTTCGTTCCTTTGCTCCCCGTTCCCTGCACTATTTATTTTTTTTTGTCCTTGGTGACCCGCCTGAATCATTCAAGGTATTCAGAGCCGTCGCCAAGTGCGCCTGGTGAAACACCATAGAAACCAGCAGCACCATAGAAACCAGTCTAACCAGTCCAGGGAACATGCTGTTCTCCTGCACATTCATACCACTGCCACTGCATAATCGACTCCACCTTCAGTTTAACAGACTTCGCTTCTCATTTTAGGGACTTTTTTTTTTTTTGTCTTTTTTAGGCTAAACTCGGGACGCGTTTGGGTGAATTTACGTGCGAGGTTGCCGGAGACATTTTCGGGAGCCATGTTGGGGCGTTTTGGCACGTCGGTGTGGTGAGGATTGTGGTTCGTCTTCTTGTTTCCTCTGTTTCCCAGCAGATGGCAGTGTGAGCTCAGACATCCTCCTCTCCATCTCCTACTGTAAATCATGTAAAGCTGGTTGGGGTTAGGTAATACACCATTTGTTCACAGATCTGGGCATTATCCAGCCTTCCTGGAAGTTCACTGGCTGGAAACCCAGTGCCACTCTGAGCGCTTTTCCCCTCATTTTCTCTGCTTTTCTGTTTTTGTTTTTTCTTCTGCCTCCGTTTTTAAAGAGGAGGGGGGTAAAGCTGATTCTTTTCTTTCCTGACAACACCGAGCTCGGCCCCATTTTGTGGCGTCGGGTCTCCCTCGAAAACACCAGTTACACGCCGCAAATGGTCTGGCAGGGGCCTCTGTGAAAACACAAGCAGACCGCCGGCCTCGCAGGAGATAAAAGTTGACTGTGCTTAGGATTTTTTTTTTTTGGAAAAAGGACAGAAGGGAGGGGAAAAGAGGAAAGAGGCGGCGACTGAAGAGTTAACCTGCATCAGACCCGACTGAACCAGGGGTGGGACCTGCTCCCCTCCTAATCAGAGCAGAGAGAAAGGGATGAAGGAGGAGGGGTGAGGAGGAGGAGGAGGAGGAGGAAGAGGAGGAGAGGGAGGAGGAAGAGATAATTGGAGTCGACACGAGTGGTGTGACGGGCCGAACAGAGGCCGTGTGAGGACAGCCGAGAACCCTTTCACTACTGACCTACTTCCACTAACACACGTGTTTGAATCTATGGAGCCGGACGACGACGACTAAATCTCACACTGGGTGCTTTACACTCCGCCTGGGAGCACACTGACAACAAGAGGTTCTGTTTTGGACCTTTTGCAGGTTCTGTGTCACGTGTCGGAACACAAATAGCATCCGTGAATGCTTCAATAGAGAATTCTATTACTCATAAGCATTTAAAGGCTCTTTGAGAGTCGCACAACCTGCTCAGATAAAATCAATCAGCTGTGTTTTCATAACATCTTTTTATACACATTTTGAATTATCACCTCAGAAAAAGTTAATGGAGAAATTCGAGAAAAGCTTCCACAGTTTCAGAAGAAGGTTTCTTGCCTGCTTGAGGGGATGTTTTTTCTAAAAAGAGTTGATACTCCTCATGGAAGATGGAAACACCTTTCTGAAAAGGTTCTTGCGTACTGAACATTCCTGTTGCCTACAAGAATGATTACAACTTTCCAGATCGAAAACAATTCTTCAAGACTTCTCTACGTATTTCTCTCATAGATGACCAAAGTTTTGCTTGTTTCTTTCTGATTCAGGTGTTCTAGCGGTTGTCAGACAATTGGCGCCATTTCTTCTACTTAATTACATGCATAACGTAGCCTACAGCGCCACCTTCTGATGACACATTTACTCCAAAGCGGTTAACGGAAACAATTCACATTTGCTTTAAATTCTGTTTAGAATTATACGAGAACACAGCGAACAAAAGTATTCCAAATGATCTACGAGCAGCTCCTGCTTTAAAAGCACAAACAACTGTCACTGGTTTACTTTACTGACGATGTAAATAAACAGATTTATAGAAGTTTATGCGCAATCCACCTAAAAGATAAACATACTTTTGACTGACTCTGAGAACGATTTTTGCTGTAATCAGGCGTTCAGGGTTTTACAGGAACCTCTGTAGCCTCTGTGGGTTGTGTGTCATAGTTAGAAGGATAAAAAGAAAAAAAAAGAATCACTGCTGATTTGTGATTTTATACGTAATGATTTACTTTTAGTCAGTTTTAAACGAAAACAGGAACAAAGTGATCAAATGAATGTCTAAATGTACTTGTGAATGCACCACCGTTATAAAAAACACAAAGTGTAAGGTCTTCTCTACACTCCCTGAGAAGCTGCTTTGTCAGAAGTATAACAAAAAGGCAAAAAGGAACAACTTGTGTATCTGGTTACAGAACTACCAAAGTCAGTGATAAGTGAAAGTGCGATGTGGTTTCAGGCTGCACACAGTGTCAGGAGTTTAACAGCAGAGGACGGAGTCAGTTGCTGAGAAGTTGGAGGCGTCCACCTTCACCCACAGCATCTTGTAAACTGTTAAGTTATCGTTTGTACGCTTCGGTTTTCGTGCGGATTTATTTTTTTATGGAATGAATAAATAAAACTAACACAACAGTTTAATTTGATCTGACAGCGGGACTCTGCATTCTTTGGGTAGAACCTGGCTTCTTTCTAGTCTTCATGCTAAAGCTGTACTGAGAATTAGGATCTTGTGTTGAAATTCTGTTTTGGGTGGATCGGTTTGGACAGTAGTGGATCAGATCGTGGGACACTATTTTGACATTCTCAGGTGAAGAGTAAGTGTTGTGTTTGTACTACAAAACATCATCCTAGTGTAAATTTGAATTTAAAAAGTCCAGAAGGTCTTAAGTCTGGTAATTGGTTGGTCGATTTGTCTAAATTCTTATTGGTCATAGAATCTCTGGTGTTATTTTTATAGGAAGAAAAGCGCCTTCCAGGATCAATCTATTGTTTTATATATCTGTGTTCCACAACTTGAACTGGTTCAATCTAATGGAGACTGTTAGGTCGAACTTATAACTGTGTACTGAACATTTACTCGGAGTCGGCTCCAAACTAACTGAAAACATGTCACAAAAGTCAGCGGTGTGGTTGCATTTTGTTCAAACAGAATGGACAAAAAGTCATGAATTGACTTTGCAGACGGCAGTTTCAATACGGCGGATCATCTAAATATAGATGTGTTTTATTCCTCAGTAGTTCTTGAGCTGCAATCACCAGTTGATATAGTTCTATTTTCAGAAATCACATGACTATGGGCAGCTGGTCTGTTCTGAGGCTGTTCTTATCAGTTCGGGTAAAATAAGCTGCTTAAAATGATTAAATACGCTGCAAAAACTAGCTTTTTATGTTGACTCAGAATTCATTTAGGCTAATAAGTCTAGTAGATACAAAGCACAGGTAATGCTTTTTTTTTTTCCCTCCTTCTTGGCTGAAGAGAAGCTACGAGTTCAGTCCACCAAGATTTTTTTGGTTGAATAGTCGTAAATTGGTGTTGGTTTACGACAAGCTGAGCTGATTTTTTAGTTGCTGCCAATAAACTGCAGCAGAAGTAGACGAAACAACAAAATGACTTTTGGCATTTCTGTTAGTTTAGGGCTGCAAGGTGGAGCGGTGGGTAGCGCCGTTGCCTCACAGCAAAAAGGTCGCCGGTTCGTGTCTTTCTACGTGGAGTTTGCATGTTCTCCCCGTGCAGCGTGGGTTCTCTCTGGGTTCTCCGGCTTCCTCCCACAAGGTCCAAAAACATGTTGAGGTTAATTGGTGATTCTAAATTGTCTGTAGGTGTGAATGTGAGTGTGCTTGGTTGTCTGTCTCTAAGTGTAGCCCTGTGATAGACTGGTGACCTGTCCAGGGTGTCCCCTGTCTTCACCCTGAGTCAGCTGGGATAGACTCCAGCCCCCCATGACCCTACAGAGGATTAAGATGTAGAGATGATGGATGGATGTTAGTTTCAAGTGTTCATGTGAGGCAGATTAAAGCTTCCTCATCGCACAAATGTGATGTTTTCATCTCTTTTAACATTTAGTTTTGATTAATATCCCAACTTTCTACCTGAGTAAAGTATAAGCTTATTATAATTTTCAGTATTTCCACTCAGTTTTTTTATGCATGAATCGGAAATATGGATCACAATCTAATATCGTAACATTTAGTTTAGTTTGTTTTTAATTGACAGACAATGCATTTTAACATGGTCCCAATACTGAGCATGAAACTGAAACTAGTTGGGCTTCCACATGCACAGAACACTTAAAATAAACAGCTTCCATTCTCCTAAGACCTCAACACACAACACACATGGAAGTACAGGGAAATACTCTTAACAAAACACATTAAGCGTGGTGTGTATGTGCACTGCCTTTGCTCAGCTCTTAATGTTTGCTGTGACAGATTTTCTTCTTCCATTGTATTTTGATTTTAGTTGATAACATGTCCAGAGCTGACAGGCGTTTCTAGTGAAATTCAGATCTATGATGTGATATTTTACAGCTGCCATTCACTGCACTCCTAGTTTAAGGTCACATTTTATTTATTTTTTTTGCCAGTAAGCTGATCTATCAAATAAAGTACACGATAAAGCATGAAACATCTTTAGGGCCGCAGTATTTGGCATGATTCAAAATAACACGAGTTACACTTGAGGTTCCTTCCGGAACCGTTTTCTGAGAGGATTTTTGAGAGTGGCTACGCTTTCCTTTTTTCTTTTTTTTCCCCCCCTTTCCTTCTTTTTCTTTTTTCAGCAGATTACGCAGCAGAGAGCGGGCGAGCGAGCATAGAGAGATATAGAGCACGAGGGAGAGAGAGGGAGGCCGAGGCTGTCTGGTGCTGCTGTGGGTCATTCTGAGGACATCTCTCCTCTCTTCACCCCATCGCCTCCCTTTATCCCTCCCTCCTCTTCTTCCTATACCCTCCCTCGCCTCTCGCTCTTCCTATACCCCTCCACATCCTCCCTCCCTCGCCCTCCTCCCCCTCCCTCCCATGCAGCCCGCGGCCCCTGCCTGCTCGCTGCATCGCCCTACATATCCAAACGCCTGGATGACTGGATGAGCGGCTGCACGCGAACCCGACTGCATAGCGGCTTCTTCCTCTACGCAGCTTGTTCATCCGTTCATTTGTGCGATCAAGTGTTCATTCCACTACTGGGGGGAAAAAAAAAAATGCAGCAAAACTGTCTGCACATGGATAATATGGAAGATAAATAGCATCATGAATAATGAAGCTGCAGCACCGTGGATGTCGTGCAAACCGTGAGGCCTAAATACTAAAAAAATAACACATGGTGCTAAATCAGGGGTCTCGAACTCCGCTCCTCGAGGGCCGCAATCCTGCAAGTTTTAGATGTTTCCTTCTTCCAACACACCCGATTCAAATGATCAGGATCGTTATCAGGCTTCTGCAGAGCTTGATGAGGAGCTGATCATTTGAATCAGGTGTGTTGGAAGAGGGAAACATCTAAAACTTGCAGGATTGCGGCCCTCGAGGACCGGAGTTCGAGACCCCTGTGCTAAATAAACTGCATAAAAAGTAGGATTTCAAAGCACAGAACTATGATGCGTTATTCATCAACGAATAAAAAACATTTAACTTGGACGAATGAACAAATCAGTGTTTTAATGTAAAGTTTTACAGAGTGACCTCCTGAACAGTTTCCTCCTCTTGTTCAGCAGATTGAGCGCTTTGATCTGCTCTACTGCTGTTAATAAGAAGCTCCTCTGGTGGGAACGCTATCTGACGTTAGCAGCACTCAGAACTTATGAACTAAACTGAGCACCAATCGGACAAGAAGCAGAAAGAAACTGCGAACATTCAGGGTATGTATAAAAAGCTACGCTGATGGAACATCGTCAGGTGTTCATGTTTGTTCCTGCTGGAAATGTTGCTGACAGAACGAAAAAATAAGATTAATGATGATGCTTCATGTAAAGACGGTTCACTGCATTCATGTTGTCCGTGCACCCCCAAGACAGCAAACTGGACAAAACAACCGAGGGAGTCGCCTTCTGGATGAGAGAGCAGCTAGCGCCTAATGCTAAGCTATGCTAATGCTAAGGTACGCTAATGCTAGGTGAGCATGACGGACTGAGAGGTTCAGAGTTTAGAAATGATGAGTTTGTTTGTTGTATCAGTGCAGAGCAGGCGAACATGAACTCTGAGCCGTTCCCAGTAACCTCGCCATACCAGAATAACACCTGTAACCATGGTAACTGGACAGAAAGATGGCGACAGTGCTTAGAACTGACAAAACTAACAAAAATCAAACATACCTCCAATTTGAATAAAACTACAACACACTTGTGTCAAAATTCCACGACTGAATCAATCTGAGGTGCCTCATCTGACACTGATAAACAGAAGAACTTTGTTATTACAGACATCTTCATTCTGCTTTAACAGTTTTAAGTAGTTTAAACTGTAGATAACGATAGAGATATTCAATAAATACAGATCAAAGAACTTAAAACCTTGTGTGCTTTCTGTATTCAAATAATGACTTTGCTTGTAGATGTCTGCTGGTATCCCTTTATTAAAAACAAACACATTATTAGATAAAACCTGCACCGCTTAAGTTCCTTAGGCACTCCTAAACTCGCTTTAATGGCTGTTTGCAACTGATGCATTTAAGAGAACCTATCAAACATTCTTCCAAACTATTCTCTTATTATACTGGTGCCTTTCGCTGGTACATATCCTCATCATTTTATTGTCCAGGTATACTCTGAAAGGCCTTGAAAAGGTTCAAATAATAAATCAAACTGCAAGTTACTTTGAAAAGACTGATGAGAAACAAAAAAGTGTAACTAAAGCTCCTCATAAGCTCAAGTACTGCACTCAGGACTATTTGCATGTCGGAGATACAGTTCAGTTATTCATACACATGCCAACTGCATTTGTTTGTAATGAATTTTGTTTGACGTATGCTTTCTTTCTAGCTGGAAATCACATAAATGAGTGACACAAGACCGTAAGGTAAGGTAAGAGTAAATGTTTGAGGATATATTTAACACCAAATGCTCCTGCTGATTTCTAACATATTCTGATTCTGATACAAGTGAGAACAGCTGATGCAGTCGTCCTCCGGTCGGTTGGTGGTTAACATCAAGTCATGGCAAAAACCAAACATCTGGGTCCATCACTGAGACACAGCAGCACATTGTGGCAGCTCACAAGACGGGGAACGACTACAAAGCCACATCCAAGTGTTTTCTAGTGCCAGAACCACAGTTAGAGCCTCATCAAACGGCACAAGAAAATCCACACCATGAAAAATCTCTGAGGGAGCTGAAGAGTGGCAAGAATGGTAGAGGCCGTGAAAAATCCAAGGACCTGATGAATCTGACCAATTCTGGTAGCAACATCTCAATCAAACGCTGAACAAGGTCGATCTTCGCGAACGCTGACAACTTCTTTAAGACAGACACACAAAAGCTCATCTGACAAGGATGTCGGTCATCAGTTCTGTGGTCGGATGAGATGAAAATGGAGTCGAAAGAAAAAAGAAGCAAAGAGTCAAGCACGGGGGTAGAAATGTGATGCTTTTGGGGTTTCTTTTAGCCGATGGACCAGGCAGCATCATGAAAGAAGAAGAAGACATTAAGATTGTTGAGGAAAACATCAGGCAGTCTGCAGAAAAACTCGGCCTTGTGCAGCGTTGGGCTTTCGAGAAATGGTTAAAAGGAAAGACTACGAACATCTTGGAATGAATCAGCCAGAGTTCAAACCTGAATCCCATCGAGAATCTGTGGAGAAAACTGAAAACCAGACTGACGGAAGGAAACCTTCAACGCCAAAGGCCTGGAGCTCGTCACAAAAGAGGAGTGGAACAAAATGCCAGCGGCTGATGAGGTGGCAAATGAAGGCTTTGACGCTGATCAGTGAGAGGAACAAATGTAGACATGGTATTTTTACCAAAAATGTTGTTTTTTTTAAAAAAGAAGAGAGAAATAGTTGAAATTCTTACGCTAACAAAATGTCTTGGTGTCTTTTGTCACTTTGTTCTGTCATTTCTAGACAGAAGAAAGCTGCTGCTGAAATAAAAATTCACTGTAAATGAGTATTTTGTCTGGGTATGAATCATTGTGAGCTGCGTTCACTGCCTGCACTGTTGGTGTAACCAGTTGACCTGGCTGTGTAATGCAATCTGCCTCCGCTGCCGTCTGTATACGTGATACATGCAGTCGTATTGCATGTCTGCGAACACTGAAGCGCGAGGACGTTCCTCTATGTGTTCTACCATTTATGAGCGTTTTCGTTTGTCAAACAAGAACTCCAGGTGGCAGCTGTCCTTTAAAGAGAAACAGTATTTATTTTTCATTTAATGCTGTCAGTCTTTTCTTTTTTCCAAACAGCAGATATCTCTCATAAATGGAAATGTCATTATTCATGCTAACACGCTGGCTGGCAACCTGCTAACAGTCATCACACCTCTCATTATATCTATTCAATCATAAAAAAATATTTTAAAAAAAAGGAAAACAGCGCGTTTCTCTCCACAATACGACTCTCCAGTCCTTTATTAACTGTCGGAGTGCTCCAGCTCTCCTCCTCCTCCTCCTCCTCCTCCTCCGTTTCCTGATAATCCCTCCAACATGAGAATAAATAATTCACCGCTGTCGGCTCACAGACACGTCACTGCAGCTTTTTGTGTTTTCTCCTCCCTGGATTTGAAAAGTTTACAGGCTGGATTTATGCGCAGACTGAGAGACGTGACTTTTTGGCTTTTGTTCCTCCAAATTTTAAACAGCAAAAGAACAGAAAACACACACAAAGAACGACAAAACAATAATATAATCATATAATGTCAGTCAAGTTTCCAACAGAAGCTGATAAGACACAAAGATAAATATGTCAACAAGAGTAAACACTGCGAAAATACTTTAAAATTCATTTGGGGTTTTCATAATTAATTCATACGTTAAAAAAAAAAAACCCTGATAACAACTCATTAAACTTATACAAAGGGGGATTACTATGTTTCCCACAGTTCACAGCATTTATTAGCTGCTGTTATCGCTGCTCTCTGAAGTGTTTTAGTATTATTGATAAGGAAAAAGAAACAAACAAGTTTATTCTCTCAGATAACAGGGCTTAAAGTTTATGCAATTTGAGAACATTTGCATGAATTTACCACCATTAAGTCACATCTTTGACATACTTGGAAGAACTTTGAGGTCAATAAGTGAATCCTAAAGTTAGAACTGCTCAGGTTGAAGAAAAATAAAAAATGCTGCAGAATAGGACTGTCAGTATCATAAAACTTTAGCTGATGATAAATTAAATGAAACGAACACTGTAATTGTCTCTTTCTGTTCATTTTTACAACTCTATTAGTTTTACATCAGCAGCATTAGCACCTCGGAACGCCAGTTTAAAAAATGCTTTAGAAATAAAGTCATCATCCGGCCATGTTGTAACAAGTCAGCGCACCATCTGTACTTTGAAGGTCATCTGAATCTTTTTTCACCACACCTCTGTTTTAGAAAAAAAGAACCATATCCACTCTGAATATAAGCCAGTTGAGTGTTTAGATCTTCTTTAAATTTCAATATGTGTTTAATAATATCTTACATTTTCATGAAGAGAGGCACATTCAGTCATTTGTCCTTATACATTTAATGGAACAAGTGTCTTCTTCAGTTGAAGCCCTTAGCGGTTGGTTGTGTAATGTTTACATGAGAGGAAGCATTAGCCTCTTAACATCCACCCCTCTTCATGGAATTTTCGCCTATTTGGCATACCCAAATGGAAAAGCTTTTAACAGAGGAACCGCATGCCCAAAACGCATGCGTGACACTTTGTCTGAATGGAAACATCTTCTAGCTTCTGTAAATGCACTTGTTAAGCATGAGGCTAAAACACAACCTGAGCGGCATCAGATCAAACATAGGCTAGAAAAGTTTGTTTTTTTCCCCTTGTCCTCATGTATAACAAGTCATATCTGAATTACACAAACTGTTTTATAGCAGAACTCTGCAAATCACCACAAACGCTCGACAGCTGTATGAAGCTGAAGATCTCCAGGACGAACCTTAGGGGGACTTTCTGTGAAATAAATGCCCATGTTGGCATATAAAAACAGGTAAACATTGGTCTTTTTAAAACTGAACCTTACTTTCAGGAGGAGATAAATAGTCTTTCTTCACAACTAGAAACAGAAGCAAATGTATCCCGCAGCAGTGAAATTTGATCCTGCAACTATTTTGCATTATTGATTTTAAACAGAGTTAACTGTTCTCTACAAAATGCTGCAATTCATTGTAAGAAATGTTTTTTCTTGCGTGCTACTGCGTAACTACGGCGTCATCAGTCGTTTTTGGCTCTAGCTGTGAGTCAGCTGCGCTCGGCGCTGCAGTTTTAGACGATTGCTGTCGCAGCAAAGTCCAACTCAGTTCAGTGTAAAAGTTTCCAAAGACCCAAGGCCTCCGAAGTCTGGGAGTAAATCCAAATGATGGCACAACCAAAAGGGGGTTTGTACACTGTGCAGCACAAACACCTGAAGAGAAAACACACACAGGAGCTATTCTGGGAGATTCACTGCCAGAAAAGGCAAAAACAAAAACAACATAGGTATATAGCTGCTTGTAGCTGCTAAACACACGGTAAAAAATAAGGTTTTAAAAGAGTTAATATTACTTTTTTTTTTTAAACAATCTATAGCTGTGTTACAGATTTTCCCTGTGTTGTTAAATTACAGATATCTAGTAAAATCAAAGAAAAATTTATTTTCATGTTAACCTGCCAAAACTTTACATAACGTCCACATGAAAAATCTGTACTTGTACTACATTGATGGTAAAATAACACTTTTTTTTGGGTATGTAAACCAGCAAATAGAGCATTATTTTAATGATATTTGCTGTTATTTAAAAGAAAAATTATGTATATTGAATTTCCTGTTTTTTTGTTTTTGTTTTTGTTTTTGTTTTTTTAAAAGGGGGGAAAAAGGCTACAGCTGCAAATAACATTTACATCAAGAATCTTTAGTTCTGAAAATAGCATTTTATTTGTTTGTGTCTGGAAAACTGCGAGGTTTTACTGTGTTTAAATAAGCTACAAAAATTACAATATTTTACAGATATTTGTTGTTATTTGAAGGAAAATCTGTATTTTACAGACAGAAAAATGGTAGACCAATCAACTTGTATTTTACAAATTTTCTTGTTTTTTAAAAAAAAAAAAAAAATCACAGATAATATCAAGTAAAATTCCAGAGGAAAAAAAAAAGTTTTTCAAAACTAAATTTAAGTAATTTCTACATCAAAAATCTATATATTGTTCTTTTACAGGAAATGCCAACAAAATTCCACAGTTTTAAATTAGTTAAAAATGTAATTATTTTCACTTTTTTTTGGTACTGTTTTATTTTTTAAAAATTAGGATTTAAATTATTTTTTTAAAAATTTTTTTTACAGTGTACACTCATAAATCTCAAAAATAAAATGAACCTAAATGAAATAATCAATTAGATTTTTTTCCAGGAAAACTAATCATTTAGATTATTCGACTAATCTGTAAAAAAAAAAGTGAATAAACTAATCGCTATAAAAATAGTCTTTAGCGGCAGCCCTAGTTCTAGTAGATGAAATGTCAGCCGGTGGTGCTTCCCCTCCTCTGTTCTGTGATAATCCCTTTAACATGAGAACATTTGCCGTGTCAATCCGGCCCCCACCCACCACCCATCCCTCCCTAAATG
The DNA here is from genome assembly GCF_000690725.1 of Stegastes partitus. Taxonomy (NCBI): domain Eukaryota; kingdom Metazoa; phylum Chordata; class Actinopteri; family Pomacentridae; genus Stegastes; species Stegastes partitus. Next base: position 87,406 of record NW_007579907.1, read on the forward strand.
AATTAATGGTCGCCTGTCTCGGATGCCTCAGCTGACAGATCGCTTGGCGGGACCGTCGCGTCCTCACAAGACCTTTGCGAGGCTGCGACGGCCTTCCTCCTCCTCCGACCGCTGCACCCTGAGCATGTCTGTGGATGATTGTTGGCGCGATGGCAGCCACAGCAGCTGGAGCAGCTTGTGTCACGCACATTCGAGTGACCGGCTTACATTTCATCTGTTGTGGTGGCCGAAGACGCTTGACTTCCTACATTAACATCACACTGCGAACAAAAAACCTGAAATGGATATCATATAACCACCTGTGTTGCAACTCGTGCCCCTTTTATCTCTCGCCTCGTTTCCCATCTTCATAATATCAGTGGATCAATAAAAGCACCAAATAAATCTTCTCTCTAAAGACACAAAAAGTCTAATTTGG
>NW_007579908.1:0-3514 GCF_000690725.1 Stegastes partitus
TCATTTTATTTCAAAAAGAAGGAGACGTGATCGAAAACTGAAATTAGGATTTTATTAGTAGACATTTCCCCCATTCATTAATCTACCAAGCTGTCCACAGTATGGATACGACCCCCTTTACAGTCCCCCACCTCAAAATAAAACATCTGGTACAATGTTCTCACCAAAAAACTGTTTAAATACTATAAAAATAAATCAATTGCACAAAATAATATGCCATTTTGTTTGTGATTACCTCTGTGCAACACTTGTACATAACATCGTCAACCACGTGAAAGTTTCGAGAGAGGAAAAAAAATAATTCAACAGAAGACACTTTTAATAGAAAGAACCAACACTGGAAGCGACATGAAACCAGGAGCTAGTTAAGGTTAGTGGTGGAGCTGACGGAGCCTAAATCTGGTTAATGGGACTGTTTTGTACGTGTGCTAGCTGCCCCGATCGTTTCACCTGCCGCTAGCATTCGATGAGTGTTCGATTTCACTTCAAGTAGTGTCTGCAGGACAGCTTTACAACTACACAAAACTAAACTGTGATTTTCTAGGCATGAAATTAAACAGATTACTTGTAAATTGAGGCAGCCAGATGTTTGAAAAATGGAACCTACGTACTGGGCTGGCTAGCAAATCAGATCACGTGAGTTCCCACTGGTGGATTCAAGGCCGAATTAGACTTGTGGGGATTTAGGTAAAACAAAGAACTTTGACAATGACATCAGAAATCATTCATAAAACCTCAAACATCATAAATAATACACATGAATAAAAAAAAAAAAATGGAATGACAAGCTGACAAACGCAGGCACTAAGCATGACACGAAATCTTTTTTTTTTAAAAACCAACACAAAAGTAAGTAAAGGGGAAGATGTGACAACTAGCTGTAGTGCCAAGTAGTTTCCAATCATCTGGAATATATTAAAAAATAAACTAATATTTAAGAGATACATGTGATTATTGGAGCTGAGGGGGGTGAGAGGAATGTAAAGCGACTGTACAATAACAGATCAGGTGCTGTTGGTGTTGCGCTGCAGAAGTTGCATAGAGTTGGGTTTTTCGAATTCGGAGTAAATGCACCGGTGAGGACGTGACGGCAGCAGACGAACTGCAATAAAATAGTGAGGATTTAACTTCTGTAGATTCGTTGCACTGTTTATCCGTGGTGGTCATAATAATAATAAAGGATCAAATATTCACATTTTCCACCAGCACGAGTCGGCCTGATGTGAAATGTGCGTCATGGAGTGAAGGTAATCTGCAGAGTTTCAACTGCTTCATCACACATTTGTCGATTAATCAAAACGTTAGAACACTGAATCCGCTTCAACGCGAGCAAATAGCTGCATGAGAGGACGATAAATTCAGCATACATCAACACAGATATGCCATCGAGGGAAGTAAAAAAAATCTGTCCATCTCTGAGCTTTTTATCTCCGAAACTGAATGAAAATTTGAGTCAGCTGGAATGAAATTAAATAAATATATTCGATGGGTGGAGTTGTAAGGTTGTAGCTCATTAGTGGTGTAGATCTAAACATGCAGAGAAAAAAACACAGGTTTTCTCATCGAATTAGCTTTTTCTTTTTGTACATTGAGCTTTGTATTTTATTCATTAGGAACTTTTATTTCCTTCCTCCTTTTTAGTGCATTTTGTCTGGAGATGAGACTCAAAGCGATGGACGCCTGTTTTACGTTCCTCTGACGTCTGCTAGCTTTTCTTTTTTAGCCATTTCGAGTCGGTCTGGTTTTATTTGTTTCTTTCAGTGACACCTGAAGGTCCTCTGACCTCAGGCCCCTCCACAAATCCATCCAATCAAAGAGCAGAATATCTACAGCGGCGTTATAGTACACTAATGATGAGATTAATTATAATAATAATAATGTCAAACTGTCATATTTCTGAGTCTCATTCGTACAGCACTCGCTCCTTTAATTAATATGGCTTTACATGATGTATGTATTGTCAGGGTTACCTCCATCGATTATCTATTATTCGGTTTACCACAGATGGAGATTTACGTCCAATCTGGTGATTAAATATTTACTCTGCAGGGGTCCGTTTAGTCGTCCAGGATCAGGTTTACATGCACAAGCGGGTGCAGAACATCAGGCTCTCGCACATTTCTGGGTTTTCAGGTTTATCAGTCGGCTGCAGGTGACTCCTGACGGCTCAGCTTGAAGCTCCTCTGACCGGCCTGTGGAGGCCTAATCACAGATGTGCAGGAGAAGCAGCGCTGAAGAGATGTTCCTTGTAAAGACAATGAACTGGAGGATGGAAATCTGAGCATCAGTAAGCCTCAGCTCTAGCAGCCGGTGACTCGATGTTTTCAGAACTTTTTGTCTGTCAGAAGCCTGCGCAGAATGAATTCACATTAGCAGTGTGGATTGTTCGTCGATCGTTTTCTCCTGAAGCTATCCTCGCGCACATGCTGAAGGCTAAGTGTTAAGACACCAGTGAAGTGTGTTTGCTGTGCTCATTCATGTGTTTCCATTAGCTCGAGAGGTCTGGTCCCAATCAAGCAGTCAACAGAACATCCTTTTCTCTTTTTTTAGTAGTTTTCTTGATTTATTTCGAGACATAACCCTCGACTACAAGGCTAACGGGAGAGTAAAATATTTGAAGTATACGCCGCATGGACAGTAGTGAGTTCATGCTTGTGTTTGATTTGTGTCGACCAATTTAACCAACATTATATAAATTAGTTCTTTAATATGTCACTTATATTTATTTTGAGTATTTGAGTCTTTAAAAGTTTCCAAAAAAAAAAAAAAAGAAGAAGAAGCATCCTCACGATCCGTCTTCAGTCAAAGGAGCGTTCACGTCCCTGATTTCCCCGTTGACTGGGCGTCTGTTCGAGTCCATAAATCCATCGCTGCCATTACAATATTTTAGTTAATTTCTACTCATACATTTTTAAACGCTGCCGTTCCACAGGCTTAGCCAGCAGTTCCTCGGAGAAAAAAAAAAAAAAGAGTTTGATTGCAAAGATGTTAAAACATTCAGACCGCAGCTGTTAAAACGTGGCCGACTCTCTGCCGCCGCTGGGATTGGTCGGGAGTAAAACGGTTATTGTGCTCTGAACGGTGCTGGGGCAGAGAGACGGGAGGCGTTTGCTGGTCGTTAGGGGGGAAGAAACCTCCAGATGACGTGGAGGTGGTTCGTCGTTTCCAAGTGAAAAAAAGAGAAACACTTTGTGGACTCAGTAGGCACCAAGTGACGGGCATCTGGCTCCTTCGGAAGTGTTTCTGCGCCGGGTGAAGGCCGTGAGATGGACACAGAAGTAAACATGGGTATGTGGGTTCTTATCATTTCTGTCCAAGAGGAGGAAGAGGGGGAGGAGGAGGAGGAGGAGGATGAAGGCTAGCAGGCTATCAGTAGATATCAGGCAGGTCTTGGTAGTTCCTATTAAAGTAGCCACCGCTGTAGATCCACTCCTGGGAGCCTGTGAAGGGGTTGGTACCCATCTGAAACCACCTGGAACACAAACACAGTACATTTCAGCTTGATTTTAGTTTT
>NW_007579908.1:4133-13439 GCF_000690725.1 Stegastes partitus
CCTGCTTCACATGATGCACCTCATATTTTACATTTAGTTGCTTACTGGTTTGTTGTGAACGCTCACGAGGAGCAGCTTCAGCAACAGACTGATAGAACCTCGCCGCTCCAAGGAACATCACAGGAGGTCGTTCCTCCCAACAGCTATAAGACTCTTTAATGCTTCATTATAAGCACATTTCTCTTATCTCTCTTATATATTCTTGTAAATTTGTTGACTTTTCTAGATTATATTTTCTCTATTTTTATCCTATTTTATTTTAACTTATTTAACCTTCATTTTTTTTATACAGCAATTTCCCTGAGGTTTCCACCAAAGGGATCAATAAAGTTCTATTCTATTCTATTCTATTCTATTCTATTCTATTCTATTCTATTCTATTCCCTATTATCCTGTGTTGTCTTTTCCTTGTTTACCCCTTGTTGTGTATTGCTGCTGTAACACCTGACATTTCCTTCTGGGATTAATAAAGTCAGTCTAACAGTGTTGCCGTGTTTAAACCATCTGGAAGCTTAAGTGAAACTAAGTAAACGACGGAGAGCGTTGAAGCTTAGCTCTGGTGTGTAGCTGTGTGACCGTTACCTAGTAGACCACTCCTCATCGCTCTTGGCTCGCTCCTTCCTGGCTGCTCTCTGTTTCTCCTCCAGCCTCTCTTTCTCCTTACTCGCCTCTTCTGCACAAAAACAACACAAAAAAGGTCTGAAAATTGCAAGATTCATTGATCAGATAAAAGGAGCTTGAGCTAAAATACATTTTTTTTATTTGAGGTTAATTAAGTTTTATTAAACATGTTGAAGTAAAGATCACGCAGGACAATAACGCAGGCATCCAGCAGGTGGCAGCATTTTCATATTATTCTTTGTATTGAATTGCTTGAACAGATCACGCTGCAGAGTGAAATGTTGCATCACTGGTTTGTGTCACTAACAACATATTTTAAAGGTCAACAAGTTGCTGCACAAGCAAACAGAGGCACACTAAACGCCGATAAGAGCCTTAAATCAAATTACCCATGTTGCCGTTCTCCATGGCTCTGATGTCGGGCCTGAAGCGACAGTCGGTGGGCGCCAAGATGGCCTCCATGCCGGGCTCCAGCTCATTGAGAGACATTGCAAAGTTTGTGAAGTTGTACATCTGGAGAAGGAAGAGCAGGAACAAGGATGAGTGTCTGGAAATGAACGTCCTCTTATTGCCCTATCACTGACCAGCACCATTATGTTAGGTACATCTATTGAAAACAGTTACTGTGGGTTTACTGGGCTGCATGTTCAGAACTTCTTGTACCTGAAAAGCACCTAAATGTCCATCAGTTTATTCATTCTATCCTGTGGTGAGCCTGTCCATGCTTACACACTGGGTGGAGAAACACCTACAGCCAACATACAATCACCAGTTGATCTACATGGACTGTGGGAGGAAGCTGGACAAAACCAACACAGTAAAGCTCCGGCTAAGCAGCAGTTTTAAAGCCCAGTGCCAACACCTGCCTCACCACCCAGGCTTGTCACAGTTTGTCAATGTCAAGAGCTGATATAAAACAAACTAATCTCTGATTTTATGCTACTGTTTGGGTTGTGTGCTTTGCCCCAGTGTGACGGTGTTTGTTCAAGGCTGTGGGTGTGCCTGTGTGACGTCAGTACCGTTGCAGAGTGTGCTGGTCTGGAGTCTATCCTCCACAGCAGAGTGCTTCCTGGTACAACGGACACCGTCTCCTGGACTTCGGGCATGTCGTCGGCATCGTCGTTCTCAGCTCCGTCAGGCTCCTCCTGGAAAACCAACACCTCTGTGTCACTACTCACACACTGGAAATATTCACAGGCAACTTCACAATACAAATGTGTACTTCATCTACATACCATGGTTCGTTTGAAGTATTTCCATTAGGAAAACTACATGCATTTTGCAGCTATTGCACGTCACTACAAATACATGAGCAGACTAAAGCCAAAAACCTAAAAACCTGAAGCACTGATCTACACAAGTCTGCAGGTTTACCTGGATCAGATCACACAGGGTGCTGTGGACACCAACAGAAAATCAAGGCAGAAAGGAAATAAAGAAATGGAACTGACCACAAAGTGAATAAACAGCAGTTAAAGAAAAACAAAAATACTAGTGTTAAAGTGTTTTTAAAGGTTTTATATCAGTATTATAAACTCAGTCCTGTCCTGAGGAGTTGGCTAGCCACCTCCTCAGGTTATGGACTCAGCAGTCCACCTGCATCTTAAGGACAAAGGACACTCATTTGAAGACAACAACGTACAGATTTTGGCCTGCAGGGAGGACAGATGGTTTGAGAGAGGGGAGAAAGAATCCATCTATTTCCAACTGGAAAGACCATCCCTCAACAGAGGTGGAGATCTGAGGCTTCACCTCTCACCTGTTTACAATTCAGTCCTAAGATCTCTCCCCAGGAAGATGAAACCACATCACACCTAGCCACCTAAGACCCTAACGAACCCCATTGTGGCAGGAGGAGCACTAACAAGGCAGGAGGAGCAACAAACCCTCAATTGAAACCGAAACTCAGGTGTTAATGGCTCCTTTAGGATATAAGTATCTGGAACTCCCAAGTAGTCAGTCAGAACTGCCTCTTGGATGAGAGGTGGAACGTCTTCAAGCAAGTACAGCTGCTACGATTAACTCACGAGAATAACCACTAAAAAGATTATCCAGCAATCCGCTCCGAAAACATTAATTGTAGCCACGTTTAGCATTCCTTCAAAAAAAACGAAACAAACAAACAGCAGACACAGAGGCTCAGATTTGTTCTTACATTTTTATGCTTTTTGTTATCTCCTTTTTTCTCCGACTTCTTGTGGGCCTCGTACGCCTGAGGGTCGACACTCCACATGCACTCGGTCCACTTCCCGTAGATGACACACAGCTTCTTTTTACTGGACAGAAAGAAAAAAAATGTTAGCAGAGGAAGAAGAGAGGATGGAAAATGGGGGAAGAGGGCCGAGATAAGAAAGGAGAAAGGCAGGACGAGACAAGACGGAAGGTGGAGAGGAAGAGAAGGCAGTATGGAGGAGGAAGAATACAGAAAAGGACAAAAGGAAGAATAAGAAACGGAGGAAAGAAGTGACAGACGAAGAGTTCATATTCGAGAAAAGACAGACACGAGATACTTGAACAAAGCAGAAGCAAATGGAAAATGATTAGAACAAGAAAAATATGACAAATCTTGCAAACAATAACATTATTTTTCATACTGTAAGTGAGCAGCAGTGATGTAAGACTAACTTCTAACCTCTTGTCTTGGATGTATCCCTCCACTTTGTGCAGCTCTTTGCCAAACATCCCACATGGCTTGAAGGTCAACACACACTTGTCTCCAGTGCTGCAGGAGAAAACAGGAGAGAAGAAGAACAAGCACCTCTTCATTAGCTGAGTTTTCTAAGTCACAGTGAACAATGTTAGATTAGATCATTTGTTGACAGATTATGCAATAAAACCTTAAACATTCTTAAATTAACATGCATCAGTTTGCTTTAAGTTCATATTAGAGATCTAAAGAAGGAGAAAAAAGTCTACGTGTTTTTCAATCTGTGTGAGATGCGTCACAGCTCCTGGTGGAAATCTGGCGACCGTGTAAATACGACAGAGCGTGCCAGAAATAAGGGATATGCGAGCTTAATGTGAGCTTTGCAGAGCTTCACTGGGTAAATAAAAAAGGCTAAAGAAGTGCTTGACGAGCCACACAGTGAGTAAACAAGTAGTAAAGTATCAGAGTCAACAGTGAGACGATGCAGGCGGCACACGGCGGGATAATGAGCAGCTCTGAGAAACAGACATCAGTCAGCTTTACGGGGCTTCGTTTTCACTCGACTGTGGTTCAGAGCAGAAGTTCTGGATATTAAAGTGAGCCAGTGGAGGATTTAATGTTAGACTGATGTAATTCTGGCTTATTACCACAGACTGTATAAAAGACGGACGTAGCAACCGGCCCCGGAAGTGTCAAAAACCTTCAATATCACTACATCCGCTAGCTGCTGGCTCCAAACACCCCTGGCTCCCATAGAAATGAATTGGAAAAGAAGTGATCACAGATCATTCCTACAGCTCAGGATGTTTTTCTTATTAGTTTTCATGGTCAAATCCAGAGATCAGGTGGCCAATCTGAAAATAAATCAATACTGAATTTTTAAAAAATGATCAACATTTTGCGGGGCAAGGGGCGTGGCTGGCTTGATTGACAGTCGGCAGCGACGATGCAGACGAAGCGAGCAGAAGGCGGTAAATGTGGGCGGGGCAGAGAGGGCCCGCCTCTCAATCCGTCTGACCAATCGCTGCTCCTATGGCTCCGCCCCCCTCCGACGATTTTCCAAAAATCCAAGATGTCAACCAGGAAGTAGCAAAACCCTGGCTTCATTTTCTCAGTGCAGAAACCAACGGGTGACATCACGGTAGCTACGTCCATCTTTTATACAGTCTATGTTAATTAAGTTTAACTTCATAGAGGACCGATCTCCCCTTTGGACAGAATCTGAGATAAAGAAAATAGAATCTATCTAAAACACTGTCAGTAAATGATCAGATTTACACCATCGAGTATCTTAAATGTTTGAACTTTTTGTCAGACGAGCTTTTTACAGACTGTTGTATACCTGTGGTTGACTATCTCCACGGTGCCATACTGCTCTATCCACAGCTTGCCCAGGATGATGTTGTGCACGCAGCAGTAAGGGTTACTCCATGTGTACACCTCATTGTGCCTGGAGGAGAAGAGAAAAGACAACGTAAGGATGAAGAGAGGAAGTAAAAGAGATGATGGGAGACAAAAGAATGTCATGAGGAAATAAAATTTGTTTTAAAAATGGTGTCTATTTTCCACCATTTTCAGTGACTCACTTGAGAAGCTCTAGTGTGATGGTCCCTTTAGGCTCTGCCTCAACACTCTTGCCCCAGAACTTGAGTTTGGGGTAGATGGAGCCGTGGAAGACGAAGTCCCCGACCAGGCTCTCGGCGTGGAAGGCACTGACTGGAGGATGATGGGAAACCTGCTCCGACACCAGCCGGAAGCCCTGTTCCTCTCTGAGGACAGCAGGGTGGAACACAAGAGGATAAATCAAGCCTGAAGACAGGACGAGTTTCAAATAATGATGTGTTTGTGTTTGTGTTTGTACCTGGTGAGCTCGTAGGTCTCCCCCAGCAGAGGGTTGAAGGGTTTTCCAGTTCGGTCCCACTGAGATGCAACTGCTGACACAGCAAAAGCAGCTACTGCCTGAAGACAGACGAAGACAGACGAGACGTGAGCACGCGTTTAGCTGCAACAAGTCGCCTTTATTCATCTGGTGCATGTGAGCCTCAACGTCTGTTTTTTCTGACCACATGTTCTTACATTAACTTGTTGAAGCTGATTTTTTATTAATGAACTAACAGTATGTGTGTCTGTGTGCTTTAATTAAAGCAGTTTGGTCAGACTTCAGTGCAGCTGTTTACATTCACCATTTGTTATTACCTGAAAACGTCACAGTCAAATAAACAAAGTGGGCCTACACTTATTTACATTATTTCGGGCTCCAACCATTTTTTGTCAGTGTGTTTTATGTGGTTGGATTTGTCAGAGTTTATATCAATCTTGGTCTGATTTAGAGACACTAAGTTCGGCCTGGGTCGCTACCGTAACGAAAACAAGTGTGTTTCCTTCTGAAAACAGTACGAGGAGAGGAAGAGGCAGGTGGAGAGGGAGAGGTCCTGATGATGAGGGTGGAAGAAGATTACAACTGAGTCAATGTAAGAAGAAAAAGTAACCCACTACATTCAATCACAGCGGCAACATCTGCTCATAGAAAACTCTGCTCACAGAAAAAGGTAAATAAAATGAGCTGGCTTCAAATTGAGCAGTCGGACATTAAAACACCTTATTTTACTGTTTTTCAGTTAATTGTTAGCCACACGTCTCTCTGCAAGAATACCACAGCCTGCATATGAGGCGTTTAGGGAACATCCGTGAATTGTATTGTCTGTTGACATGCAGACAGGTGAGGAGTTCAGCCTGTACACAGTTTATAGGAGTGATATCATATAATCTCAGGAAAAATACTGGTGACAGTATGATGTACTGCTACCAGTAGTTAGTCAGGAGCCCTGCTAGCTTCTTTACTAGACAGTGAGATTTGAATCACATGTAATCAGCAACTCACACAAATATAAAGTGGAAGTTAAAGATAAAGGACGAGATGTTTTATTTCAGGTTTATACACTGACTTGAAGACATTGTGCTCTGTTGAGCTGTAACTGCAGAAACGTGTTCATGTGCCTGACCTGCATGCGCTCTATGGAGTCCGACAGCGAGCAGGCTCTGTTGATGAGGTAAGTGTGTTCCATGTATTCAGTGATTCTCTGCAGGAAGCTCAGAGGCTCGTTGAACACGATGGGCATCGTGATCTTGGACAGTTCCTGTGAATAAGCACAAAACATCATCTGAACTTAGCAAACTGTAGCATCATTTAAATTTCAATCCAACCAATGCTCGAAAAACAAAATGTAAAGAGACCAATGTACAGATTCAGGCCGACACACCTGCTGAATACTGTTCAAAAAACTATTTGGTTTAGTTATTAGTTTTTATTTGTGTTCCTATATCCATAGTATAATTTAAAATACCACCCAATGTGACCCAGTAAAACTAGCATGCAGCTTGTGAAATCCTGCTTTAAATGTTATGTTGTGTCAAGGGAAAAAAGGCGACGCGAATCAACCGACACCACAAAGCACCACATGGCCTAAAATGATTTACTACCCTGGTCATGGTACATCTAGTATATTATCAGCATACAGTATTCTACCACTCATGAAAGACTTTATGTGTACACTGTGTTTGACACTGAGTTACTGATGCGGTCATCTACTAAACCAAGGAGATGATTTTTGACCCGAGGAGGAGGGAGGTGCTGCATTCCCCCATTTACATCGGCGAGACTAAGGTGGAGAGGGTGGAAACATTCAGATTCCTCGGCACACATATCAGCAGTGATCTCATCTGGTCCCACAACATTAAAGAACTGTCAAAGAGAGCGCACAAACAACTGTACTTCCTCAGGAGGCTGAGGAAATTTGGGATGCCTCCCGAAATCCTCAGCAACTTCTACAGAGGTGCAGTCGAGGGTGTGCTCACCGGCGCCCTCACTGTGTGGCATGGGAACTGCTCCCTGCAGGACAGGAAGGCCCTCCAGCGTATAATAAAAACTGCACAAAACGTCTCTAGAGTGGCCTTCCCATCGCTGCAGGACATCTACACCAGTAGGGTCATCAGGAACGCCCACAACATCATTAAAGACCACACACACCCACAGCACACACTCCTCACACTGCTGCCGTCAGGGAGGCGCTACAGGAGTGTGAAGTCAAGGACCACAAGACTGTCAAACAGTTTGTTTCCTCAGGTCATCAGTCTCCTGAACAACCAGAAACAATGATCACTGCTGTTTAAGTTCCAGTAACATGTGTCACCAGGCACTGTGCACTTTAAATGTTTATCTGCTGCTACATCACCTCACACATGCTGCTACTTGTAAATAGACAATATGCACCTTTATTATGTATATGGGAGTGTGCAAACGAGACAATTTCAATGCCCAGTGTTAAACTGCTGTTTTATGCTGTGCATATGACAATAAATATCTATCTATCTCTATCTCTATCTATCTAAATGTGTAAACTAGCACTTTAACATGTGTGGAAACTACTGTGTCCTCACCAGTCCAATGCATTTCTTCAGGATACTCCAGACACTGATAGTGTTTCTGGAAAACATGGGTGCAGGTAGAGATTTCCTGGGGAAAGAAGAGAAAAACAAGGTTGTGAATAAGAGGATGATGTGGTCTGTCGAGTCTGTCAGCAGCGCAGCAGACAGGAAAGTTATTTGTAGATAAGGAACGGCAAATAATCCAAAGAAATAGGAATACACGACTGATTCTCCCCGTATGGGACAACGTTGATGTGACGATTGTGGACAAACAGCAGTGTTCACATAAACAGAAACCAAAGCCAGAGTCACGTCTCTAAACTGGTACGCCTTGTTTTCAACTCTCTGAAAGCAGTTCTTGGGCATTTTTTTTGCTCTTGACACGTTTCCTGACAGTAGGCTCATTTTTTACTGCACTATAGAGTCCTGCACCTCAATGAAAAGCACAACCATGACAAGAAGGAGAGACAAGTCAACCATGTCTGTTGTGCTGTATCAGCTATATTGCAATAAATGGATGGATGGATGGATGGATTTCTGTGTTTTACTATTACAATTACTTTTATAAACTGTTGTACCACATTTTTGTGGCCAGATTTTGGAAACCTGGTATCTAGACAAACAGGGTGGCTCTACATATCACACATATTTCACATATTTACGTTTCATTTCCTTTTATTAGCAGCTCTGTGTAAACACTGCCTGCAGTTCAGCTGAAAGATCTGAGTCACGTAACGTGTTCTGGTTGCACCGAGGAGAATCTGGTGAGAGCAGATAGTTTATTTTAGGTTAATGTTTAACTAAGACATGATTTAGATCAAATATCACAATTTGAAGCTTTGGTTTCAATCATTTACCAAACAGAGTACACATGATTAGCTGAGGGGCCGTTGTTAGGAGGAAAATCTGATTGTTTTTACAGTTTCTAGCTGTTTGATTTTTAAAATGTAATATCCATTTCAAAGCCTCATGCAGGTTTTTGGGCTTCAGGGGTTTAAGGCTAACTTTTGAACATAATCAGATACCAAACCTAATGATAAAGTTATTTATCAGGATTTATTTTTCTCCAGTAAATTCAAAATTAAACTCATATTGTTTTCAGCTTTAGTAAATATTAATCCACAACAATGTAATGCACAAATTTGTCGCAAAACATTTTAAAATATGCCAACAAAAGAAAATATAAAAATCTCTAAATGAAAACAAAGGGGGACTTTTCAACCCGAGTCAGTAAAAGCTGTGAGCAGGCCTGCACCGGCTCCACGAGGAGGCTTCCAGTAGTTTCTGAAGACGACACAATGCAGCTCCAATTATCTGAATACGCACGCTGCAGGTGGAATGCGGTGCAGGAATGCAGCAGTACCTGTGTTTCTTGATGCCGTTCTCCTGCGGTACTGATCCATTGTTCTTCTGACTGCTGCTGCTATCAAACACTTGTGCATCTTTGAAACTGGCCTCCGACACGCCCTCGTACGACTCGTCCGAATCCAGGCCTGTGGGAAGAAGGAAAAAACGAGGCACAATAGTCGATTATGTTCAGCGCAGACGTAGAAAGTCAGATTAAAACTTATCATATTATGAAACAGGCACAAATAGGCCGTTATGGTGATACT
>NW_007579908.1:14814-31552 GCF_000690725.1 Stegastes partitus
CAGTAAGTCTCCTGTAACGTAGCTGCTCCCACAACAATTGAATGCTGCAGGGTGGAGTCGTGGAGAACTCCGGGTGGGGCCTTAACAGCAGCTTAAAATAGACTAAAGTGTCAACAAATACACCTTCTCAGCTGTCAGCATTCAGGTGTGGATGCTCTTCATAACAAAGAAGTCACAATTAAAAAGTTATTTCAATGCAACGTAGAAGTCTTTCACAATAATTTGAAATCATGAAGCCGGAGCCTCCTGTTGAAGGTGGAACTTGAGACTTTGATGTGAACATGGTGAAAATGGAAATACTCTTTTAAAAAAAACATACATTTAGAATATACGCAGCAGGTTTGGAAAAGCCAACAATGCAACCTAAGAGCAGGCCTCTGATAAATAAAAATACAAATACAAGTTTATTCATGCTGTCTAAAAACCTCAACACTTTTCAATTACAGCTTCGGGATCGATATTAATTTTGGGGGTAAAAAAATGATCACCAGGCAAAGCATTGATATATTTTATGAAACTATAATTATCTACAAGTCCAATGAGAAAAAAAAAAAAAAAAAGATGCGGAGGTCGAGCTGGATGCCACCCGATGCCGGTCACAGTTAATGCACTGATGTATAATGCATCAGTCCTGCTTTGCGTCTGTCTCAGATTAGTAAGATGATCATAATAATGACACAAAGACAGGCAGACACACACACACACACACACTAACACACACAGATCTTTTATGTCTACCAGCATGGAAAGAGCAACTCGCAAAAGTCATCTTAATAATGACACCACGAAGACGGTGCGCCAACATAACGCAAAAAATACCTGACCCAACGACACCCTGCTGCCTGTCAACCAAACATGAACGATCAAGCAAGTGAACGTCATTTTTATACCGCAGTGAAATGCTCGTGATAATGTCTGCTTTACTTGACTCTCATTATCAAGATCACATCCCAGCATTCGTGGCACTTCTCAGAACGAGTCAAGTCCCTCACGCCAAACCCCGTAAGTGCTCACGACGAGACTCGCCAGCAAACATCCTGGTGAGTCAAAGCGCCTTTTGTAATTAGCTAATGCATAGATACGATGGTGACTCATGGTGGCTGTAACAGTAGGACGCATGGCATCTCATGGGTGTCGACTTGGAGGATTATTGTCTGATCTCTCCAGAGACGCAGAAATCTAAAACCCCTTGACACGAATTAGGTTAAAGTAAAGTAATAGTAGAATTCAGGGGGCTTCCTTTGTCAAGATAAGATAAATAAACGCTGTATTTGGGCGTCTTAACAACCCAAAGAACACCAGCCCACTCTGTTCCTTCTCTGTCTCTAAAAGTCTTAAATTCTAATTGAGGACATAATGTAAAAACATTTACCAGACTTTTCTTCTTTACTTTTTAAAAGACCATACATTTAGGCATGAACCACGCACTCTGTGTTGGCGACAGCACCGATCATGACTGCAAGACGGCCGACCTCTGAATTATTGAAGCAATCATCAGCGAAGGCAGATTAGATTGCACTGGATGCTATTATCCCTCTATGACAGACAATAACAGAGCATGTGTGGAGGACTGACAGCCTCTTGTAGCCTGTTGGTCTGTGAAATGACGGCATTGTGTTGAGTTTCCTGCTATAATAAAGCAGCCAATTAGCAGTGACTTTAGATTATCAATATTCAGGCTGCGCATCTCTGGAAAAATAAAACATTCAAAAAAACGTCCTGCGCCAGCTTGTGACAATTTGCTGCTCTTCTAATTTTTGTAAGAGTAAATTCAGTGAGTTTTAGACCGTTTGAACAAAACAGGCAATTTAACGGCACTGCATGTGTGTCTGGTATCTTATAAACCAAATGATTATAGTTACCAGATGACCCGATAATGACAACAGCGGCTACCTTTATGTTTACTGATTTGTCTTTCTAATTCAGCGGTTCTCAAACTTTTTGAGCCACGACCCCCAAGATAGCATCCGTTTGTGTTCATGACCCCCCAGTTTGAATTTTTTTATATCATGAGTAATAATCCTGTTGTTCATGCGTTAATGAGTTAAAAATTGTGTTTATTCCATGGATTAATCTCTTTACATTAACATGTTAATTTTCTTTTGAATTAATTGAATTTATTTCAAACAAACAAAAGGGAAAAAAATATAAAAACAAAAGAAAATAATTTTTAAAAAAGAGCAAAAAAGAACAATAATGTCGCATAATCAAATCAGAATATTAACAAGTTCAAAAAAGGAGTGGGAAGAAGTAAACACTTTTAATTTTGACAGCCCTGATACACATTTATTTTGATAAATGTAGGCTTTACTTTTTTATTTATTTATTTTTTTTACAATGATCTGGCAACCCCCTGAAATTATCTTGGGACCCCCATTGGGGTCCCGACCCCCAGTTTGAGAACCACTAATGAAGACCATTTTTGAACTAGTACAGAAAAACTAGCAGTTGTCGTAAAAAATATGGAAACCACGGCACTGACAGAGACAAAATGCTGCAACTGTTTCATTTTCTTGAGAATGATTATCAGACCATCTGCAAATCGTCTTTTGTTGGAAGCCAAGAAATCAGGATGTGAAGGTGAGGACCAATAAGCTCACCTGTGACGGCGTCGTAGAACTCATCCTCATTGCTCATCTTCTAGAGTCAAAGCTGACCGGTCGTTCAGGACAGATGTTCAACTTCTAGCACATGTTCCTTTTGGTGGTGGTCCCACCGAGTTCCTCTGGAGGGAGGCCTGTAGGTCGAGGTCCCTCTGGAGTATCACCACCGCAATGTTCGGTCAATACCAAGACAACGTCCCAAACTCAGGTTCACGCTGATTTTGTTTTTAGCAGATGGTTCGACTACAGAAGAATGACACCATGAGATGTCAATCAGCGAATGGGCTGCTTAGTTAATGGACAGCTGATGTGACTTCAGAGTTTGGTTTCTGTGGCGTCGTCGTTGGTGAATTAGTGATCTGTGGAGACAGAAGACAAAAAAAATATTACAAACAATGTTCTGAGGTTTTTTTGTTATTAGCCAAACTAAGCAGGCACAGCACTTTCAATAAAGAAGAGATTAACTGATAACTTTTTATCAGATAAAAGCCGCCATCACACACTGGAATGCAGCACAATGCCCTGATTGATGGCAGCTTCAATCAGTATGTTGGTCAGAGGTCATGAAGCCGAACAGAAGACTTTGTCATGGTGCCCTTTTCCAAGCTTAACTCCCCACAATGCTCTCAACTTGCCAGTAGAGGAAAGCCTGCTTCCACAGGTCACTACAGTAGTTAACAGTAAAAGGCTCCACCGGGTACTACAGACCGTTGCCATGGTGATGGCGGTGCAGATAGACGCAGCGCCCCCTTCAGGAGACAACGAAAGTGAACATTTTCTGTGTCTTGTCTATCTCAGATGTTTAATCTGCAAAACTTGTGGCCACGAGACTTTGCTGGGCGTCAGGACAGTGAACATCGCTGGAACTGTGGCGATCGGCTGTGATGTGGACAAACTACACCAACACGGAGTCCGATCGGAGACTACGTCAGCAGTTACCCGAGAGAGACGGAAGCGCGAACAGTGCGAATGTAAGCAAAGGAGGAGGAAGAGAGCCGGGATCCATGCTAGGCTAAAGGCTAACCCCTCCAGACCAGCAAGACCGTCCTCCTACTCTCCAATGTCCGCTCCCTCCACAACAAGCTGGACGAGCTACGATAAATGTTCCTGAAGAAACGCTCTCTCTCGTCTTGCCTGTACTACGGTGTACAGCAACATGACAATAAACCTGATTTGATTTGAGATAATCTACAACATTTAAAGTGTGTATTATCCAGGAAAATGGTATATACTAAACATGAAATTACTAAGATTGGATCAAGAACAAATGAAACTAGACGTCCTTGAAACTAAGTCAAGTCAAGACTGAGATTTGGAGACAACATCAAAAAAACATCAAAACAAAGCTGTGATTGTTCTTAAACTGAGGACGGTAAAGGTAATACTGGGCTCACTAAATATGTTTGCCATGGCAAGCTAATTAAAGTCTGCATTACATACCAACTACTTACGACACATAATTCTAACTTTAACACATTTTCTTTTATTTCTGCTGCAAAATTCCTGCGAAAACCTTCTCAAACAAAACCAACATGCTAAGAACATTGTGTGTGACGGACCACTGTGATGCTTTTTAACCTCCTCGGTCACCAGCAGTAAAACTTGAGGCGACACAAAAGCTCACCGTCATTCTCGGCTATCTAGGCGACCAGCTGAAAATCTGCTTAGTCCGTCAGAGCGACAGTGTTGTCCATCATGGCCCAGTGAGTGCAAACAGAGAGTTTTCTAGTCCAGTAGTTACGTAATCGGGCCACCACTGTCACAGGCATTCTGGGTCTTTTGTTATCCCTCTGTTTGGTGCATGAGCTCAGCAGAGTTTGAACTTCCCAAAATGAACTTTAAACCCCCAAAATTCAAAACTAGCAAGTTAAAATTTCAACACGCTTGGAACTAGGAGTTGGAAACAGTCACTGAGTAACGACGAGTAGAAGGTTTAGTTTAATTATCGACTGAGGCAGTGAACAAACTGAACTAACGAGCCGAACAGTTAAGCTTTCATACAGCAATTAGAATTTAAAACCCCACAAAGTATACAGCACATGAGCGAGGCTAACGGGTCAATAAACGTGTAAATTAGTCACCAATAAAAGTCAAATTGTTCCACTGTGCTGGCAGTGGATCACATTTTTCTGTTGATTCAAACGTTCAACAGTTCCTATCAGCTATTCTCTGTTTGACTAGAACCCATATGGACGATTTTAGCACAACTACAAGGAGACTAAACTCCTGTGAAACATTTCCTTCGACATGACACAGCCCACATGGCAAATAGGACAAACGCTGACTTAGAAGCTGACTCATTGTTTGCAGCAGGAGCTCAGCGGTCGGTCAGACACCTTCACACAACAGAGCCTTGTCTTTAACACACAATAAGGCCGAAACCCAGTGCTTTATATACCTGACGTTCAGTTACACATGGGCTCTAAACATCAGTCATCGAGGAAATCAAATACAGATGTTAAAAAGTATGCTGGCTTTGAGGGCATATCTGGATAATCAAACATATGATCCTATTGGCAAAAAATAAAAGGGGATATGCTTGAACTGCACCACAAGGAAAATTAGTTTGTTTAACAATTTGTTCAACAAAAATATCAATAGATGTGATGTGTACAAAAGTGAGTAAGTGGCTCCTTTTAGCAGAAATTACTACCTGTGGGAATTTTGCACAATTTATCTACAAATATCTGACATCAACTTGCTGAAATCTTTTGACCACAGTTCATATCATGTATCAAAAAAGTCAACCATTTTCATTGAGATGTAGTACTTACTGAAACGTTTCTGTAACACAATCCATATATATTTAGTTCACTAAAATGTGGGACAAAAAAAAGCATTAAGGTTTCATATCTGAGAAGTTAATCGGATATTATTATTTGCTATTAAGATATTTGTCAGTTACTTAACTGAGTTGCATTGAGTGGCTGGGCTCATTTTTTTAACTAAAGGAAAGTTTAAGATGTATTCATATTCTCTTAACTAATTAGAAAAAATACAGTCGAGACTCGATAATCCGACCCTTAACAATCGGACAACGAACGTATTATCTGACTGACAGATTGGCTACGTTCAGACTGCAGGACTTAATGCTCAATTCAGATTTTTTGTGAAATCCGATTTTTTGCGAGTTCGTTCGTATGTGATCTGCTGTGTGAACTTCATAAGACCCAAAAGTGTCCCGCATGCGCAGAAGAGGACACGACGATGTCACACGCAGTGAGCGTGCTCATTGTTTGCGGAATTGAACATGGATGGTAACGGTGGAGCGTATCTGCCACTCCATCGCCACCGCCACCACCACCACCAATGGTGGAAACAGAAGTGTGACCGCTAACTAAACTAGCATCAGCAGCGAAGTACTGCCTGTGCATTCCAGCCACTTCCACCCCGAGGGTGCACTCCGATGGGGTGGAAGTGGCCGGAGCATGCACAATCTCGACCTCCGTCTTGACAATCCAACAGCCTTGCTATCCGACATAAAAGAAAGTTTTACATTTAGTGTCGGATTATCGAGTCACGACTGTGTATAATTTTGGTATCAGTACTGTTACCCATTACATGGTTTAGTTTTACCAAAAAACTGTTTAAAGAATAGCAGCCATAATTGTGGTGAAATTACTCATTCTTTAAGCAGTTAATTTTAAACTATTTTCAATCAGCAAACACTGAAAATTGTACAGATTTTTCATTCTGATGAGACTCCACACTGACAATAGCTCACCTCAACCATTTGAATGCAAAATAGCAAAGCGTGTAACATGCATTTAGCTTTTGCAGAAACAGAAGTTTCAACTGCTTCCGTCTCATCACAGCTGCTGGACTGTTTACATACTGCACATACTTTGCATGCATATTTATGCAACCCCTAGTAGGACGGTGACAAAACCAAACAGAAGTTTATATCTTGACAGAACTGTGGCTGAGCATCTTTACAATCCATCTACTTTAATCTACACTCCAGTGCAGTATCATCCCCTCCGATAATTATCAAGTGTTTCCCAGACTCAGTTGATTAACTAGTAGTTTTCAGGTTAATCTCTTTTCTCTTTTAGTTGTTTCTAATTGAAGTGTAGGATGTTAACTACAGCTACAATTTATAGAACGACTGTTTATTTAACATCTGCTAATCTATTCAAAATGTCTCTATTCCCTAAAGAAAAAACAGGCGCTTGGTGAAGGTAATATACAGTCTTAAGGCTGAATGATCCACTGCTGTCAACTAAATCTTTACCTACCAGTGGAGCATTTAAATCCCAAAGGAAACATCTGGTTTCATACAGTTGTTCACTTCTGATGGTGGCCTGCTGAAGCTTTCCCCCTTAACTCTGCCTTTTCCTCCACAGTGGACAGATTTCACCTTTGCCAGAGATAGTTAACGCCTTCAGCACACAAATGAACTTTGGCCTTCATGATCGATAAGGTGGACAGAACAGATGACAATCTGGTATTCAGTTGTTCCAGCAGCTCATTCACTGTCTAACCCAGGCTGGTTCTAACAAAGTCTTGATGAAACAGACCATAAACCTACATTACAAGCATTAATACGAACCAGTTTACACAACAAACTGATTCCATTGCAAAAGGGAGTTGACTGATTTCAGTATCCAACATGAGATCTGCACTACAAAGCCTGATATTTCCTGTGTGTCACATAAACCAGGCCACTCCTAAAGCTCCAGATACCTCAGCAGGACATTTTTGAACCCCAATGGGAATAAACTGAACGATTAAACTTGTGCAACTCAACAATGTGAACACAGAGAGACGTCTTTCCCAAACTACTGCCTGTTGCTAAAGGGTGAGCTGGTAGTCGAGTCTACAAGTTGTGATAACCTTTATCACACATATTTCTGTGCATCGGTGCTGCAGCACTCTGAGTTCTATCAATGATCGATAACCATCGCAAGACTCTCTAAAGCCAGAGGTCAAGGCAAGACATGTTCATTTACATGACTTCTAAAGTAAAAAGCAGCCACATTTTACTTTTCTGCAGAAAGTCTCACCTTTAAACTGTTGTGTCAGACCAGGCTGGGGTGTAAAGTTCAACTGAAAGCCACTTATTTGTGACAAGACATTACTGAAAATCTCTGAAGTCCCTTTAAGAGCTCAAACTATATCTTCTGAACCAAAACTGCAGGTCAAAGTGTACTAGATCCAAGGGGAGCCCCGGTAGCTCAATCAGATAAGACGGCGACCCATGTACAGGGGCTGTAGTCCCCGACGCAGCGGCCTTCATCAAATAAAGGCAAAATAAGTCCCAAAAAAAGTGTACTGGATCCTCCTCACTGAATAAAAACCAGCCTTAAAAATAGAGACTACAGATATAACACCAGGCCTGTCTACCTGTATAACTATGAACAGAGAAAACATGGCTGAAGCCTTGATTTGCATGAGTTATTACAGGTTAGTCATTTTCTCATCACTTAGGCCACATTCTGCAGCCCTACTGCTGCTACTGAGGATCCATTCAGACCAAGAATGTCTACGCTTTGCTGAAACTCCCTTTTCATTTTTTAGGATCTGAGATATGAAGCATTAACATCTGCCTAGATGTGCTCCTGCTCACTGAGTGTCTAAGATGATGAAGTTAATTAAACAACACAGTGAGAAAGTTGATATAACAGAGTCATCAATAACAAAACTGCCTTTTTGATTTTCTGCAATAACCTGGCATGGGGGGTGAAAATTCGGACTGATGGGATGGAAGTGGGTGGGATGCACAGGCAGTACTTGGCTGCTGATGCCAGTTTAGGATAGCGGTCACAGTTCTGTTTCCACCATTGGGTGGTTGCAGCGGCAGGTGGCGGGGATTATTCGGATCTCAAAATTTCTATGCGGACACCACCACAACGACTGAATATTCTGATATTCGGGTCCAGCCCTACTGCGTCGGTCGATGCATTCGCTCTCCTCCTCGGTCGCCACCATGCTTCTCGCTCCATACGCATTAGACTGGACGAAAACAACGGCACGGCACGTCTCACTCAAATTTTATCACGATATTTCAATTTCATGTCATTCCCTACCATTACACCGGTATGATAAGGCCCAGCTCTACGTATTAGCACTTAAATATCATAACTAAAATTCATGGGGCGCCGCTATAGCTCACCTGGTTGAGCTGGTGTCCCATGTACAGGGGCTATAATCCCCGACGCAGGGAGTTTGAATCCCGCTCATGGCCCTTTTCTGCAGGTCCTTTCCCCATTCTTCTCCCCACTTTCCTGTCTCTCTCTCGCTCTCTCGACTGCACTATCAAATAAAGGCCAAAAAAAAAGTGGTATATATCTACAGTTTATGATGCACTTTGCCCAGGACACATCACAGTTAACTATTATTGCCAACTTCAAAAATCAGGGCAACTGCCTGCTTGAGGGAAGAATTTACCCAACACTTCCTGGTATGGAAGTCTGTTGTTGTGGTGAGGCCCTGCTTACTGTCTACAATTAAACAACTAAGTTCCTCCTTATTCAGCCAACAATCGGTCTGACTGCATTAAAGCCAGTTTAAAGCTAATCTCATAACATAATGCTTCCAGCCATGAGCCAAAACCAAGCCTGGGAGCTACTCGACAACTCTTATTCTGTATTTAGCGACAGAAAGCGTCATATTGCTGACACCAAGTCTCTGCACTGAAGACAACAACAACCACTGACTTACATTTTAGACCGCTCTTTGTTCACACCCTTTAAAAGCAGATACATCTCCAAAGGTTGGCGTGCAAAGGAGGATAAAGAAGCCATCCAGCTCATAAGAAAATTCCTTTCAATTATGAGGCGACACTTGAGAGAGCGTATGACAGGCGCTGGTTGAGCCGCTGCCCTCGGGCTGGAGCTGGCCTTCTGAGACGTTGAACAGATTCTGCTGCTTTGAGCAGTTTGGGACTGAACATGAGGGCTGCAGTGATTACATTTGTACGCCTGAAAAGAAACAGGGACTGAGAGTGAGTGAAATATCTGGGAATTAATCTTGGCTAAAGCTCCGTTACTCTGATGAATGCCCTGATCTTTTATTGTTTAGCTAATTTATCCATGATTGGTAGAACAAACGTGTCTTTGCATCTCAAAGCAGCATCAACAACTCCAGATGAAAGGGAAACTAAATCCTTCTAATAAGTTTGACTGATTTTTGTTGGTACAAGCTAAAACCTGCTTTGCCCCAAATTGCAGGTTTTGATCTATACTCATATCTTGTGTCTTTAATAAACTCACTTTTTCAATAACTGTGCAGAAAGTAGATTAACACACACACACCCACAGACGGAGACAAAGAGGACCAGCGCTGTGATTGGCTGAAACAGGCTCTCAGATCATATCAGTCGCTGTGTCCTCAGCGCCTGCGAGCCGTTACGTAACCGTGACTGACATGGCACCATACGAGCACCGCAACCACACCGCTCCATACTTGGACAGCAGCCTATCGCCAATAACCTGATGCTGTATTAGTCCAATGGTTACACAAAACACAAAGAAACTCATGTATGTAAGAGTAGATAGCAAGTTTAGGACCAGAACTTTTCTTTTAATAACTTAGGGACTCCTGCATAACATGCATTTACTGTAAAATCTCACACTTGTTAATAAAGTTTAACCTTCTTTTACATTAAAAATATCAAGTGCAAATACATGCTATGCCTCATCACCTGAAACAGCATTCATAAACCTGCTTTTTGTTGGGTTTTTTTGGCCAAGAATGAAAGAAAAACCATAAACTTTTCCAATCATCATGCTAGTCTCATGTAAAGTCAGTGTTGTAAACATCCCCCATAAGGGATCAATAAAGTTTATCTTATCTTAAAAGGAGCAGAAGTATTTCCACACAATAATAAAGCCCGTATCATTGGCGAGTTCAGTCCAAAACAACACAAAACATCATGAAATATTTAGAATATATAATAGAATAACGGGATAATAATAATAATTGTTATGATGACCAAGCTCCAGTTGACAACAGCCCAACAGGAAAGGCCACAATCTGAAGTAAATGCGACAATACAAGAGCATTTTGTTAATGATATTTTGTCCTGTGTTTGTTGCCAATTATCTGAAACCTACCAAAGCTCCATTCACAAGCCTACCGACGTCCGCTGTCCTCCGAGAGTTGCCAAAAACATCCAAATCCAATGGGACGAAAAAGGAAGAAGAGACGAGGCGAAAGGACTAAAAGCGACGAGAGCTGTTGCCATGCGAGACAGAGCCCAGTACTGATACCGCAAACACACACACACCTCTATCTTTCTCTTTGCACACACCTGCCTCAACAGGTGACACACCTCTGCACGCCGTGAAACGCATACCACAAGTTAATATCGCACACACACACACACAATGAGATGAACATCGCAAACTATGAAACAACCTGTACTGATCTCCAATATAATCAACAACAAAATGGAAAGTATAGAACGAAGAAAAGGAAAAGCACCTAATGGAGCGGAACAATTGAAGGAGTGGTGATGCGTGATGCGTGTCTCATCTGAACAGAATCCTGCCCGGCCACACCGGCGGCTTCTCAGAATGGACAGCTGATCCTTTGCACTTTTTCTGCACTTTAGGTCTGTTAATCACTGACATTTCCAACACAGGCCTTAAGACGACAACAATTACACACAGTGTTCAGTGAGACCTAAACAAGCCGGTTGTCTTTTGTCACAATAATGAGACACTGGGTAGAAACGAGGCTCGTCACACCTTCGACTAGCAAAAGTGATGGGCATGCTAGCTAAGCTTTATTTGCTAAGTGGCTTTTTTGAGCACATAAAGAAGAAAAACTCGATGAATTGTGGGAACTTTGGAAGCAGGTGTCCTCCCTCCAAGTTTAAGTCTCTGCCTGTCTTTACCAAACACGACACATAGCGTCACACAATATACCAACACTAGACAGGTATCGCAACATCCTGCCACTAAAAGCCACAGTAGTCACCAATTTGTTAGCATCTGTGTTATGTTTGATAGACCTTGTGTTTCCTGGAGGCATCGAGAGCAAGAAAAAACAAGAGATATCGCTGCAAGAACAAGTGAACAAGAAGCACAAAGCAAACGTATTGCATTATTTTGCTTATAGCTGTCAGTCAGGGTGAGCTTGTGTCTGTTAAAGTTTAATGTTTTAAACCAAAATGAGGGAGTCAAGACATCCAACCTGGCAAAGCATCTCGCTGACAAACATGGATTCAAACAGCAGCAGGTTAGCAACTGAGACAGATAACTGATAGACATCATGTCCTCAAATATAAGTCAAATTAAGTGTGACGTTTTTGTGGCAAACACTCGTTTTTTTGTCATTAAAGTTCGACAAGGCAGTTAATGACAATGATAACTGCTTAGTTTTTCAGCTAACTCACTAATGTGGCAGACATCTCTATATGCAAATGAAGCGTTCACACTGGTAAAATTAACTCACGTTACCGCAAGCCACTAAAATTCTAAACAAGGTTTACAGTAATGCAGATTGACAACATCAGTTCTACATGATCTGAACTCCTGCCGAAAAGGTGAAAGTAGCGCTCACGCTTATCTCCTTTAAAAGCAGCAGGTGGAAACATGAAGAGCTGATCTTAATGAGGAGTTTCTCAGGTTCTGCTCCGATAATCAAATGTATAAACACACTACAGTACAATAATTCTAAATATCTTTGTGTTTTTCCCCCCAATTTAAAAAAAAAAACAAAACATGAATTAAGCTCCTTGCTCTGTCGTACATTTCACCACTACTTACTAGGCTTTTGTTGTGGTTTTGTTTCAGTACCAACATGTTCAGGCAGGTATCGTACTGAAGTCACAATTGTTGTATTGTGAAAACACGACTCACACAACAGTACACCGGTACAACTTTTAGCTGTTGTCTCATGTGCAAAAACACGTACAGTCGTGACTCGATAATCGACCCTTAACAATCCTAAACCTTGCTATCTGACATGACATTTAATGTCACCAATCAGGATGACGGCGTATTATCTGACTGTACAATCCCACAGATTGGCTACGTTCACACTGCAGGACTTAATGCTCAATGAGGATTTTTTTTGTAAAATGTGATTTTTTGTGAGTTCGTTCACATTTCCAGTTACATACGACTTGTATGTGATCTGCTGTGTGAACTTCATACGACCCAAAAGTGTCCCGCATGTGCAGAAGAGGACACGACGACGTCACACGCAGCAAGCGTGCTCAGTGTTTATGGAAGTAAACATGGATGGTAACGGTGGAGCGTATCTGCCACTCCCAGAACTGTGAGCGCTAACTAAACTAGCATCAGCAGCCAATACTGCCTGTGCATTCCGGCCACTTCCACCCCGTCGGAGCGCTCCCTCGGCGTGGAGGGTCCCCCAACCGCACCGATTATTCGAATATTTATCATTAATTGGGCCTGAATATCCAGAGACCACAAAGTGCTATTGGGACCAGCCCTACTAGTTATTATAACAACTATGAACAATGAATATTAACAACAAATGATCCTTCCAGCATCAAGCCCTCCTTGTATCTCGACCTCCGTCTTGACAATCCGACAGCCTTGATATCCGACATAAAAGAAGGTTTTACATTTAGTGTCGGATTATCGAGTTACGACTGTATTTTGTCAAAAAAATCATGTTTCTTTAGATACAGTGAAAAGAGAAGTAGTACGAGACAAAGAGACTGTTTACTGAATCAGCTGAGTTCAGTTCACAGACCGTACAATGAAACTGCATTCATAAGATCTCCTACACATTATGTAGGTGTCAAAATTCCCCAGACGTCATGCTGCAGTTTTCTTTTCTTTTTTTTTTACCAGTTATCAATGCATTTACTTCCACGTCCCAACAGCAGATACTGTTTGTCATTTGACAAAGTAAAGGCTTCAGGTTGCAGCATGAGCATCAGGGTTTGGATGAAGGGAAGAGGGTTTGCTGTGCCAGTCTGAAAGAAGGAGGCACGATGTGAATGCAGCCTGAGAGGCAACGGTGGGAACAAGAAGCACAGACAGGCCACTGTGTTAGAGGGAGTTCAGCACAGAGCAGCATTCTGCAGCCAGTGCTGTCTGTGCACTAATTTGTGCTGCAGAAAGTAAAAAGAGGACCGGGGAGCTTACTTTGAAGAGCAAAATCGCTATGGAGATCTGAGCCTGCATCGCTGTAGAAGCAGCTGTAGGTAAACGAAAGCCAAAAATGTGTCCCACGCAACTAGAGCCTTGTTCTTCAAGTACCTCGACGTCTAGGAAATAACGTGACTGAGGTCGGCAAACATAAACTGAGTTTAATTGTGTTTTTGTTCCTGACACTGGGCTTTACACAGAAAAGACACCTTGAGCTGCAGCAGCGTTACAGACTGTCTGTAAATGTGAAAGTGACAACCTTTAATTCCAGACGGAGTTACTGTATGGGTGAAAGTGCGACTGGTTGTGACGATAACATTTTATAATGAGACAAAAACTGCTGCAGGGGGAAAAAAAACATCAGTTAAATTACAAAACAGTCCCAGAAACCATTAATTTTCTGTCTCGGACTTCCTGTTTTCATCCCAGCCCTGAAGAATCTCTCGACCATCTGGACTAAAGCTGCTCATAATGTGCGGCAGTAATACATAAAGTAAATTTCAGCGCTATCTGGCAGCTCCGGCAGAACATCACTCACCGTATATCGCCCATAATAGGACACATTAGTGCTGCCTGTGAGCAGATAAATGGAAGTACATATCACAAGACCGAGGCACAGTTTAAATGTCAATAACCCACAAACGACTTTTTATTAGAGGGTGACCGCAAGTATGAAATTTACTCGACTTCAATCATGAGACCAGCCTCGTCGAGTCGATCCACTGACTGGAGCGGTTTAGATAAAG
This sequence comes from Stegastes partitus, assembly GCF_000690725.1. Lineage (NCBI taxonomy): Eukaryota > Metazoa > Chordata > Actinopteri > Pomacentridae > Stegastes > Stegastes partitus. The sequence goes on from NW_007579908.1 coordinate 29,239, forward strand.
TAAGTGCTAACGTCAACAGCATCCATCGCGGTCTGCAGAGGGAGGACCTGCACCGCTGGACACAGTAGCGGCTGCTCAGCACAATGGAAAAAAGGTGGGAACAGCAAAACACAGCCGGCCTAATCACCTTACATCACACACCGGTGCAGCTCGAACCAGAAGCTGCAGAACTCTGCTCACGAGAAGCAAAGTGAGAATCTCGTCTTGTCTGTTTCCATCAGAGCTTTTCATCCCTTTGTATCTAGAGCCTCGTGCAACCTCCAGATTACATCAGTCATTGGGCCTTGAATGAGGACAATAACCGAGAACACCGTCCTGCCCAACGACACATCCAAACAACGTCAACGTTTCAGTTTCTTAGCAAGCATCGGTAACCACAGCAACTGAACTAATGACAAGGTCAACGATGGTTATGGTTTAGAGCCACTGCATCCTGGCAACAGACTGAAGCTCTCTAATTATTTCATTAACCCTCTGAGCTGAACAGTTTCTGGCTGATATTAACTCACTGTGGGCTCGTTTTTCCGTCTGTTTTTCAAGTTCTGCACCAACAATAGCAAGAAGGGGATAGAAACCAAAAATGTAATTTCTGCAAGAGTCCACGATTATAAAGCCATTAATCATAAAAAAGAAAAAAACAAAAGTTGAATTTCTTTCATTATTTATTTGGCTAAAAATGTAAAAACCTGGAATCAACTTATACAACACTTTCTAGGTGTGCCCAACAGTAGAAACAAACACAGTGACTCCACACATACTAGAGATATTTTCACTATTACCTTTTACACTCGTCTTCTATCTGCTCTGCAGTTCAGCCAAAAGACTGAATTTTTTGTCACATAACCACAACAGAGACACTAATGGCTTCACGATTGTGCCGAGGAATGTACAATTGTTTTGTTTTTATAGAGTCTGATTAGAGCAAACATGTAATTTTGGCAATATTTTAAACAAGACATGTTGAATAAAGTCATTTTGATTAAACATCACATTTGAAGCTTAGATTTGGAGAATAGTCCCCCAAAAAATAAGTTTAAAGGGCACAGAAAAGTTAAAAATCTGCCAATTCTTCCTGTTTTTACAGTTTCTGCCTCTGATAAATAGCGGCAGTTTGGTGATTTTTTGAAGGATTACATACTTTTCAAACCTGTGAGTGGCTTTTGGGGTTCAGAGGGTTAAAAGTTAACACTTAAGAATGAGGAATTATTAGCCAGGAAAGACAACTGAGCATAAATTTGCACAAACAAAAAGTCTGACTAGCACTGAGATGATAAATTAGTGGTGTAGTTTTACAAGTTTAGCTTTCACAGCAGTCCTCTGTAAACAATTAGGACCGGACAGAATCAAGCTCGTGGACTAAAGCTAGTCCCAGTACTCCCAGTAGAGCTCCAGTTACTTTTGCCGTATTTCAGATCTCAGCTTAAACTGCATGCAGAGGATTGTAACGCTCACTTCAAGAAGCAACGAGTCTGTCTGCTTCACATTCTTTCTACTTGAACTCCTCGTAAACCCCATGAGAACTAAACGGCGTCCACATCTGAGCAAGATGCTGAGCTTACAATCTCTCACACACACACACACACACACACACAGAAACCAGCACCGAGCGTGGCATGAGTCAGCGCGTTCCAGTGATACCTGCTAAGAAACAAAACCTGCTGGGATGCGTTTTGCTCTGACAGACACCAAACCCTGCTCAGCATTTTTTCTCAGACGTGTCCACCCTTCAACGTAAACGCAACGTCACGCCTGAGTTCATATGAAACCAATGCAGTAAAGCACGTTTCGTGATGCTGTGCCGGTATGTGTCTGATTTACACTCGACTCATAAGCTACACAGAAGCAGGGCTCGTGCTTCGACTGCTTCTTTGGTGCTTTATAGAAAAACAAAACTCCCACAGTTGTCATTTTCCTTGAATAAAGCCAACAAAGAATATAATGTACCCCCATTTAAGGGTTCCTGGAAATTGTTCTTCATTTTTTTTATGTGATACGGAGTTTGTTGACATGCAGGTTTAACGTGTAAACAACAGACCGGGTGTGGAACAGGAGTCTGAAAGGAAGATTTGGTTGCAAAACAAAAACACAAACATAAGCTGAGTTGTAGGGCTGCACAGTTAATGGAATATTCCCACAATTCAATGATCGACTGTGATAATAAAGTTTAATATGTGCTTCATGCGGAGAAAATAGCAGAAGCAGATAAAATCATTTGGTTTGGGGTAAATCTGGCATGAGAAGTAAACAACAACACTGCCTCGCTTAAGTCTGCTGTAACCTCCATGTGAGGCATTTAAGGACCCTCTGTAAACTG
>NW_007579908.1:32172-40414 GCF_000690725.1 Stegastes partitus
CAGAAAGGATGCTGTTGACCAAAACTAGCTGCTCTGTCTTGCAGTTGTTATCTCCACATGAGGCAACACAACTGTTTTGTTTGACCAGCACCAGTCTCTGCATGGCGAACACAAAGCCAGACATCCAAAGCAAAAGAAAAACTATTTTGTGTGTCTTTGTCAGTGTTGCACAGCATGAGAAAGGTTCCAACCAGTTCACACTGAAAAGCCTTCACAGTAAAACATCATTATCCAGCTTTTTATTATTTACTATGCAGTAACTCTCCCAGACTCCAGAATGATTAATTATTTCCAAATAGAGTTACTCTGGTGCAAATCTCTGCATCGTTAATATCTCAGAAAAACTAAATATGTCAGTTTGTTTTGGGTTTTTTTTTCCTAGCCCTATTACCTACAACAACAAACTGTGTTAACCTTCATTAAGTCGCCAGACAAAACACTTGTCTGGTAAAAGACTGCCGAGCTGCCTGACTGACCGACTGCTGTTTATGGTCGTGTTGTCTTCATTATCAGTAAACAAGGACAGGAAACATGAAAGAGAAAACAAGGCCTGCAGCCCTCACATGATTCCTCCATCGCCCAAATAATGTAGTTAGGCAAAAAAAACACATTAATCACCAGCAAAGACTGTGGCACAAGTACACAGCCCGCACAAACACTGTACACAGACCGAAAACAAACTGTAATCCAACATTCACACCAAACACACTGAATTATTGTGCTTTTAAGGTAACACAGTACTTGTTTGCTGAGGATAATTTAAGACCCAGTACATATTAAAATCAAGATAATAATAAAGGGCTGCTCTGGTAATCTGATAAACACCTGCAAGAATAATTAAAATCAATATTTAATTACTTATTATCACAACACTGGCCAGTAGTAACCGTATGCTGACATAATGGTGCTTCTGCAGTGGGCATACTCACGTAATAGTACTTCCTATCAAAGAGGAGCAAAGCAACACAATGGATGTGTATAGGAGAGGCCTCTGATTGGCTGCCTTGCTCTTCCATACAATATACATAATGTATTGTTATTGTATCTCTGTTGCCTGGATGGTTGCCTGGATTAGCATTAGCTCAGACTTTGCCTCATCTCCCATGTGGCAACACGCTGCACATACAAGATGCACTGAAGGAAAGATCATTTTGCAGAAGTGAACAAAACCCGTAGCAGCAAAATGCACTTAAATTAAAAATATACTACAATCCGTTTTCCACTTCTGATAACACCGCGTAGTCTTTTATTATTTCATGTCTGCCTCCCTCAGATAAATAAACCAACAAGTACGTTTTAGATACATCCATTAACTCGTGTGACCGCTGCCACTGCTGCAACATTCCTCCCAACAGTGTTGAAACCTGGCTTTCAGTACATGCCTTGCACCATCTTCTTCCTGTTCCCTTAAATTCAAAACCACAAAAAAAAAAAAAAAAACATATTGCACAACCGAAATATCCCCGAAGGTGTTTGGAGGATAACCACTTAACTCAGCAGACGCTAAGTCAACAAACACAATCCCTCGTCTGTGCATAATCGCCTCGACGCTGCTGATCTGGTGGGAGGAAGGCGGTTCACCGGTGAACAGTGATGCTAGCTTTTCCAATGAGAGCATCGCCATAGCGACTAACTATGGGGGTAATTAAGGCACCTTGGGGAGGAATACACATAACAAAATGACAACAACTGGAATTCCAGTGAGGACCGTCTGGTGTCTCGCGTAATGTAGCAATAAAACCAGTCGCTGGCTGGCTTCACCATCCTGTGGATGCCTGAAGGTTTCACGCTACTGTTTGTTTTTACATAAATAGTTTTTAATAAACAAGAATTACACTGTGTCTTACACATTTCAGCATAGTAGCTAAGTTTGGAATCATGTTCTTGCAATTAAATCGATAAATATTTAAGCTTTCCATTTCGAAATGACTACAAAAACAAGAGGTTTGTTTTGTATTCAAACAACTTTGATTCAGTTAATCTACTGCTTAGATAACACTTTGTTTGGATGCAACTGAAACTGTATTTTAATTAGAAGATTAAGTTTATTAAGATCAGCTTTAAATGTATTTGTATTTAATAGTAAATGATGACAGGTTCTGCGGTTTGCATCGTCGCCTCGCAGCAAGAAGATTTTTATATTTACTCTTGTCTTGTTATTGTTGTGGATCAGTCTCATTCACCACGGCAAATTCCTTGTGTGTGCGAGCTCACTTAGCAATAAAAAAGCTTCTGATTCTGAAGAAGGTGACCGGTTCGCGTCCCGGTGAGGACACCAGGGATCTTTCTGTGTGGAGTCTCCATGTTCTCCCCGTGCAGTGTAGGTTCTCTCTAGGTTCTCCAGCTTCCTCCCACAAGGTCCAAAAACATGCTGAGGTTAATTGGTGATTCTAAATTGTCCGTAGGTGTGAATGTGAGTGTGCTTGGTTGTCTGTCTCTAAGTGTAGCCCTGTGATAGACTGGTGACCTTCGCCCTAAGTCAGCTGGGATAGACTCCAGCCCCCCGCGACCCTAGTGAGGATTAAGCGGTGTATAGATAATGGATGGATGGATTTCAAAATAACTGCAAAAACAAGAGGTTTGTTTTGTGAAAACTGCCCTTAAATATGTTTCGGTTAATCTTGTTTGGATGTAACTAAAACTGTATTTTAATTAACGGATTACGCTTATTAAGACCAGCTTTAAATGTAATTGTATTTAACAAGAAATGATTACATAAAAGCATCCAATAAAGAGAAGTGTCTCAGTGGCTCAGTATCAGTTCCTCGTACACACACACAGGACGCCTTTATTTCTGTCTGTGATACAAGTTCCTGAGTGGCGGTCAAAACATTTTCGACACACCAGCATGCAGCAGAAGCCAAAACTGCCTCTGAGGGATGAGTGTATCACGGAGAGAGGATAAACACACCACTGTGAGCCTCGGTGTCAATGACCTACAGTACACCAGCAGAGAGCTTTGTTTAGTCTCCCGGTGAGTCAGATGGAGATGCTGATGGAGGCAGAGAGAAGTCAAACAGGCAGGGGAGCATTCCCACTGTTTACTGGGCCAGTTAAAACGTGATAATGTGAACCAGGACGATGCCTCAGATAAATGCTGCTACTTCAGGTGAACCTGGTGTTCCTCCCTGAAGGCAACTTATGCATGGATTTGTCTTTTGTGGCTTTTCCCCGGTCAGACTGCCAGGTTCTGCTTGTACTAGCAACTCATTACAAACACCCAGATGAGTGAAACTAGTTAGAATTCAACAAATCTCTCAACTGTGAAGCCATGTATTACCAATTCAACCTCCACTGACAGCTAAGCAGCTCGGAGGACCCATCCCAAACATGCTACCGTCAACTGTTTGCTTGCTACACGAGCGCGCATAGTCAAGCTATTGATTTAGCTTTACAAATTAATTAATTCCGTCATTTTTTAATGAGAAGAAGGACTTTAAATAAGCAAACGGGGGTACTGTTTGTCCTCAACAACACACCCCAAGCCGAGAGTCGCAACTCTGACAGCAGGTCTGGCAGCTTTTTGACAGCTAGCATGAACGCTAGCGTCAGGGTTGAAGAAGAAAAAAAAATAAGGAGGCTAGCTAGCATAGTTAGCCTCCTTTTTTTTGTACATAAAAGGGAAAAGCGAGATATTTGGCGCTGAAAACAAAGCAGAACACAAGAGAAAAGAGCGCTAAAATTCCTGTCGTCTTACCTCGGCGGTGTGTTCAGAGCGAATGTTTTGGCAAGTCCGGAGAGATGAGCAGGAATTTAGTGTGTAGCTTTGACTGTACACAGAAGCGGAAGTCGCTGGCAGAGGGGGCGTGATTAGATAATGACAGACGTGAGGTGCAGCCAATCAGGTGTAAGAATGTGGAGCGCTTAGCCAATAGCAATACAGCTTGTTTGGCCGATTGAAAAACAGGGAAAAAAACAAAACAAAATGCAACTTTCTTTTTGTTAATATTATTATTATACTTAGAATTTTATTATAATCACAATCTTCAATGAGAAATGTTAATGTGATTTATTATTGTTGTTAATATTATTGTTGTTGATAGCATAGATGATGCATAATATAAATAACAATAATAATCATCATCATCATTGCAAGATTGTTTTTCTTGTTTTCATCCTAATTTAAATTCCAGAAACTTCTATTTATACATATTGTATAAAATATATATATAAAGATGGATTCATACTACACAAAATATACATTTGATGTGCATTTTATTTATTGTTATTATTAGAACAATGACACTACACATTTGTTTACTATCAATATTATGTTAAAGATCTTTACTATCTTAAATCTGCAATTTTAATATGATATATAATTATCATCGTTGTTGTTTTTGTTATTATTATAATAATAATAAAGGATTCCATGTCATTTTTACTATAATTTCAAATTCAGAAACTGATATTTATTACACTAAGAAGCATAAAGCATGGATTTCTGCATTATTTTTTAATGACGTTAACGATGATATTATAGTCAGACTGATTGTGAGGCATAAACAGCAACTAAACACCACACCTTGAAACGTTTCAGACAGGCCCTCATTATCTTTTCAAGATGATCAACTCAACGCCATGAGAATGAGTGGAATTCACGTCTCTGTGGGTTTTGACTCCGGGTGTTGCGGCTCATTATGCCTTCTGATACCTGGTGTTGATTTCCAGCCCTGCTTATGAGACGTCAGCGAGGCCAGAGGGTGTATTATCGCTCTCATCAATTATGGAGCTCGTCAAGCTACTGATATGTTTGATAAACACGTCAGTCTGCTCAGAAGGAGAACACAGGGACGAGAACTGGGCACATTGACAGTGGAGAGCTTAAATGTGTGCTTATTAATGAAGCTTTCTAGTTTCTGTTTCGTTTATGGGTAATAAACAGAGGTTGTTTGTCATTATAGCACCTTGACTGAACAGAAGAAAGACAAAAACACAACCTACAGAGAACTGAAAAGTCTCAAAAGTTAAAGATATTAAAGATCCCATAGGACAGCAAGAAAAAAAACACAGCCCACACCTAAAAAACAAAACGGAGAAAAAAAAAAAAAAAAAAAGTGTGCTCATCAGTAATGATTTGCTATTTTGGTCGGCAGTGTGTCAACCAGAAACAAAGCAGTGGGTTTCTTCTCCCTGACTTACATAACAGCTATGATGGTGTGATGAGGAGAAAAGAAAAGCAGAACAGAGAACAGGATCAGAAAGCACAGAAGACGAGGAGGAGGAGGAAGAGGAGGAGGAGGGGAATCAGAAGAGTGGAAGCAGAAGAGAAAACACTTTCTATTCAGGCTCCCAGTGGGACACAGAGTCCTGTTTGTACACAAAGACACAGTCATGACTGTACATATAGACGCTCACACCACCGCGTCACGCATGAAAACGCACGTCAGGAATGTTCATGGTGGTGCTGCAGATTCATAAAACATTCTGAGCACAGGATCCACCTTGTTACTGCATCACAGCTTTAAAGTGAGCGTTGAGTTTTAATAACGGAGATTTCTGAAGGAAGACAAAGAAACTAGTGTCGGCTGGATGTTTAATCATGTTTGTTCTGCCAAATAGCCTCCTAGGATGAAATCACTTGAAATGCTTGGATTTTCATGATACAAACGAGGCTTTTTCTTCCTCCTGTCATAGGATAACGTGTCGTTAATCGCCTAAATGTTGGTGGATGAGGTCAGAACATGGCCTTGTGTCACTTTAACCACTGGCTCTACACCCAGTCTGTGCTGGATGAGAAAATTATTACAAACATTCCCTGTTTTATTAACTAGTAAAAGCTCAAAAAGAAAGTCTAAATTCACTCTTTAACAGTACAAAACAAGTCCACAACCGTTTGGTGCAAAATAATATGTTTTTTATTATATTAATTCAGTGAAAGTTACAGTAACTGTACAGATATTTGCTGTTATTTGAAAGAAATGTTAACTACATTAATGATTGAGAAATGCTAGATCATCTTTTAAATTTTGTTTTTGGCAGATTTTTCCTGTTTTGTTAAATTATTCTTATTACATATTAAGCCTGATTTCCTGCTATACAGTATATATTATAATTTTTAAAAATAGCATTAGCAATTATGTTACATAATTTGGGGCTAAAATAAAGTCAGACAGATTGTGTAACATAAACAACCATCTGCAAAAGCTGCAATTTTAATCTGATTTAACTGTTTTCTGTTTGTTTAATCAATTTACTGTTCACTTTTATAGATTTGCCTGTTTTAAAACTGGTAAAGTGCAGACAGAAAGTATTCATTCACCCATTAACTGTACAAAAATACAACAAAACTGTTAAAATGGTTTGACATAAAATTACACTTTTAAAAAATTTACTGTATCAGCAAAAAGGATTGGTAATTTACAGGCATTTGCTGCTATTTGAATGAAAAAGTAACTATATGAAGTGTTGAGAGATATTAGATAATTTACAAAACTGTTATTTGACAGATTTTCCTGTTTTGTTAAATTACAGACATTAACTAGTGAAATCACAAAAACAAGATAAAAGAAGAAAACAACAGGTCAAAACTGTAAATAATGTCCACAATGTGGTGAAAAATTACAGTTCTACTGTATTTAAATCAGCTAAAATGACAATAATCCCCCAAATTTTCCACACATTTTCTACATGATCTCAGCCTGACAGGCCTTTAATAATAAAAAATAACTTTATTTATAGAACATCTTTTAAAAACAGAGTTTACTAAGTACTTTACAGACAGAGCAATAAGTAAAAGATGGATACTCAGAAAGAACACTAAACAATATAAGGCCAGTCAGTCCAAACATCCATCCATCATCTATACACCACTTAATCCTCTCTAGGGTCGTGGGGGGCTGGAGTCTATCCCAGCTGACTCAGGGTGAAGGCAGGTTCACCTGGACAGGTAACCAGTCTATCACAGGGCTACACTTAGAGACAGACAACCAAGCACACTCACATTCACACCTACGGACAATTTAGAATCACCAATTAACCTCAACATGTTTTTGGACTGTGTGGGAGGAAGCCGGAGAACCCGGAGAGAACCCACGCTGCACGGGGAGAACATGGAGACTCCATGCAGAAAGATCCCGGGTGTCCTCACCAGGATGCAAACCGGCAATGGTGCTAACCACCGAGCCACCTTACAGCCCCCAGTCCAAACATAGTCGATTTAAATACATAAATACATAAAGATTTTCAAAATAAATTTGTATGAAAACAGATAAAATAATAAAACGCCACATCCAAGTCAAATAAAAGAAAAACAGAGTCAAACTTGTAAATGAGTAAAATAAATACCTACATAAGGGTAAAAGAGAATAAAATGCAAAATGAAACAGAGTTATAAATGAAAGAAATAAAAATATTTGTGCTGCATGTTCCCCTGTTGGCCACTAGATGGAGGCAGAAAACAGGTAAACTTCCCTCCTATGCGGCTTAAACAACATGTGCATCTGCACCACTGCTATTTTACTTCTTTATACCCTCTGACAACTCGATCATCAGAGTTTTTCTAATAAACATAATTTACTGGTTGTGATCCAGAGCTCCATAAATTGTCTCTCTTGTGCTTGTCGACAGCAGCGCCGCTGATCAAACAGCGTCTCCTGGAGTTGATGCTTGAGCAGAGAACAGTTCTTGGTTCTCCTCTAAACATAACTTACATGATGGTATTTAAGCTTTTCTCCTGACATCTGTGACTGGATATCATCATTTACATTCCATCTACTGTATCCTGCAGCTGTTCCTCCAGATGAAACGGCCACATGAGACTCATTCCACTGGCAGGAGACAAACTTTGTGTCTTTGGGCTCTCACAGGCTGATTCAGAGCCAGTAGCTTCAGTCTTCAGTCCACTGTGATAAAAACAAAACATGCTGAGGTGGCTGAAAAGACGCAACAACAATGCAGCAAAGATAAAAATGAAATTAAATCACGACACAAACAATGCACAGCACGACGAAATACAAGCAGAGCAGATGTATTTAGCTGAAATTATCCGTCTCCTGGTGTCAGCAGGCAGAACGTGTCAGTGTTTGCTGATGCAGCTCAGTCTCCCCCATACATTGACTGCTTTCCAATTACTGGACTGAGAATAAGCTGCAAGGACAGCAAGTTTTGGTTATTGTCTTCTCTTTTTTTCTTTTTCTTTCAGCAAAGCAGATTAGAAATGATGCACTCTGTTACCAATGAGAGGCACAATTAGTGAAACATGCTCATTGTGAAGCAGAGTTTGCTGGTTTGGTTTGGAGGT
>NW_007579908.1:47414-61415 GCF_000690725.1 Stegastes partitus
TATTTTATTTTATTTTATTTTATTTCCCTTGTTTGCGACACTATCTTATCTTATCTATCGATTTTTTCGCTATTTCATTTTAGTGTCATTGTATTGATTTATAATAAATTACAATTATTATTATTATTATTATTATTATTATTGTCATGACTATTTTTTCTTGTAATTGATTTTTAACTTTTTTTTATTGTTCATTTTATTATTTCTTTTGCCCTTTATTTATTTATTTTAATTCCATCTTGATTTATAATAAATTATTATTATTATTATTGTTATTATTGTTGTTGTTGTTGCTGTTGTTGTTGTTCGTCTTCTTCTTCTTAGACGGTCCCTTTCTGCACCTCACAGACCTCCAGGTGGCTCCAGCGGGGTTGGAGGCTGAACCTAATTTGTGTAAAACGCGTCGCTGCTTTGAGGAATCCTGGTTTTCTTTCTCTCGGCTGACATCTGATCACAGCCGGTAACCTGAGCGTCCCGGTGCAGCGTCACCGTGACCACACCAGGTCCCTGATGGAGTCAGGTGGTGCTCTGACCTCCATCAGCACACAGGAGTGGATTCATCATGTTGGAAACGTTCACGTCCGACTATGGAGCAGATTCTTACTTGTGTGGCTCCATTATGTTACTCTGCAAATTTTACTTTATTTCCATTTTTTCTTGTTGTTTTTTAATTGTTTCAGTAAACTGTAATAGTTTCCTGTAAAAACACAGAAAAATTCCAACAGCGGTTCACTGTTAAATTAAAAACCGGAGGATTTTTCATTAACCAATGGCTGCTGTAAAACTCAACAGTGTGAATTGAACAAAAATGGCTGCAAGAAGCCTCATATAGGGTAGAATGACAGTTTGTTCTTCCTGTTACATCAAATTCAATAATTACTGTTTTATATTTTTTTAATACATTTTTTACTATATATTTTTTTTATTTTCAATACATTTGATAAACTGCAATTTGTCGCACATTAATGCTTTTGAACATCCACAACAATATCCTCTATTGTTTGAAGTGTTTGTGCATTTTTAAATGTCAAACAGAGCTGCCAGATCTCAATTCTGGATCATAAAGAATAAAGAAATATTTATATTTGTGGTGAAAATCTGGAAATCACACCTGAGTTTATTCATTTTAAAAGAAAAAAATTGTTGTACTTTCCAGGTGACTACAGTTACCGTGGTTGTTGAATACAGTCGATTAAAGCAACGAATATAAAAAGCTGCTCTTCACCCTCTACACCTCAGACTGCACCCCCACCCACACCAGCAACACCTTCATCAAGCATGTGGATGACACCACGGCGGTAGGTTGCATCACCGGCATGAGGTGCGACAGCTGACTGTGTGGTGTGGAGACAATCACCTGCTCCTGAACGCATCAGAGACAGAGGAGCTCATCATAGACGGACACTCAGCCCATTCTCATCGGTGTGGAAAGGGTCAGCGACTTCTGCTTCCTGGGAGTTCACGCTGAGGAGAAACTGACCTGGAATAAGAACAACACACAGCTGGTAAAGAAGGGACAAAGAAGACTTCCTGAGAATCCTCAGGAACATCAGCCAGAGACTGCTCGTGTCTTTACCGCTCCACCATGGAGAGCATCCTCACCTGCTGCCTCTGGTTTGCCAGCTGCATGATGGGCTCCAGAGGGTCACCAAAATGGCTGAGAAGGTCACTGGGTGCCCTCCACCCACACTGGGGGACCTTCAGGAGAGTCGACACCATCCTGAAGGACTCCTACCACCTGGGTCACTTCCTGTTCGAGCTACTGCAGACGGTACAGGACCATCAGAACCAGAACCAACAGACTGAAACACAGCTTCTGTCCAACTGCTGTCAGAACCATAAACGCCTCATAATAAGTGCAATATATTGTAAATATACCTCTGTGCAGCATACACTGTGTTCAGGCTGATTATTTAATTTCATCTTTATATAAAGAGTTTTCTTTTATAAATATATATAATTTGTAAATTATGTCGTATATAGTTTTCTATATTTTGTCTTTGCACTGAAAGGCCTGCACATTACTTTTCATTGTACTCGTTGCAACAACAATAATCTGAATGTAAAGATATAATAAAGTTCACCTTCATATGTACAGATAAAAACATGATTGATACTCATCAGGAAGAAACGATCGTTAAACTAATCTGATTTTCATGAACCTAAAAGCCAAATTTACCTAAATTATTATATCATATCTTTATTGTCTAGTTGTTTTTTTTTCACTTTATTTATTTCATTGTTCATTTTATTCTCTTTTAGAAGTGATTTTTAAAATTTATTTACAGATTTATTTGTATTAAACTATTTACAATCATATCAATTATCATTTATTATTCATATACATACATTTATTTTATCATCTCATTGATTTTTTTCACAACTTTATTTATTTTATTTGCTATGACTGCTGTAGTTATTATTTTTTATCCTTGTGTTAATGGTTTGATCCTGTGTTTTCTTTTATTCCACTTGTTCTTTTCCTTTAACTGGATGCACTATTTTATTATTTCTTCTGGAGTTGTTGTGTTTATTTATTTATTTTAAATAAAACAAACAAACAACATTAATACAACAAAAACAACTCTTGCAGTATTCTACTTTATGTGAACTCATTGGAGGATATATAAAAGTGAACCTATTTTAAATTAAACTGTTTTTAAAAACTGAACTTTCTCTTTTATTCCTGAGCTGCTCCACCACCAGCTGTGGTTCCACCTTCGTCCACTGGAGGCGGCAGAGAGCCGCAGGATCCAGGTTCTGTTTCCTCCGAACTCCTCGTTTTCTGGGCGGAGAGAGAGAGAGAGAGAGAGAGAGAGAGAGAGAGAGAGAGAGAGAGAGAGAGACCGACCCACTGCCTCCCTGTTTCACCCACAATCCATCTGAGCAGGAACCGGCTCGTTTGTTCCAACGCGGCCGGAGCGGATCTGCACAACAAAGCGGACTAATTTGCGCATTTACGCATCGCTCGGTGGGAAATTAGCGGATACTCGGCTTCTGATTTGCAGTTTTTCGGACTCCGGCTTCGTCCTGTTGCGCCACCAGCCCTCCTTGTGTCCGGATTCATCTCCTCCTTTTGTCTGCAGCTGTGTTTTTTTTACGCTCCAACTTCTTTCCTCCTCGTTTCGGGCGAACAGGAGGTTCGGTTTCTGTTTTCCTCGTCGCGGTCCAAACGGAATGAATGACAAAAACAAAGGAGGTTGATGTCCACAACTCTCCGACTCACCTCTGCTTCGCCTCGCCCAAGGAACGGAGACTCCATCTCCGGCACAAGATGGAAAGCGGAGGCGGGACGGAGAGCTCGGAGCAGCAGCAGAACTCCCGGCCCGAACCCGCGGAGCTCCCTGCGGGGCTGTCCGCTCAGCCTCCCGGGGAGAAGAAGAAGATAAACCGGGCCCCGTCCCCGGCCAGACCCAAGGATGTGCCCGGCTGGTCGCTCACCAAGATCCGCGGCGGGATCGGGACCCCGACCCTGAGCGTCAAGCCGGGGTCCATCCATCTGGGCAGCCGCATCTCCAGGCGCAGCCCCGTGGGGAGCCTGGCAGGGAAGGACGGCAAGGCGGAGAAATGTGGAGGCGGCAAACCGGCGGGTAAATCCTCCATCTCCGGGGGGCTGTTGTCCAAAACCTCCAAGGCGGCCAAGAGCACCGGCGGGAGGAGGAAGGTGTCGGACGCCAGCATCGGATCCGACGATTTATCCAAAGACTCCGGATGCGCCCCGGGGAAGCTCTCCCCCACCGACAGCAGCTCCGAGCTGTCCGACTGCGCCTCGGAGGAGAACAAACTCTCCGCGGACGCAGCGAGCAGCGACGCCGAGTCGAGGAGCAGCAGAGGCGGCGGGCTGGACGCGGAGAAGCCGCCGATCAGGGACGGATCCTCCGCGGACAGAGCGAGCCAGCCGGCCGCCGCCGCCGCCAGGAGCGCAGAGAAGGACCGGCTCTCCCTGGGCATGGACACCGGGGAGGGCAGCATTTCGCCCGGGGAGGAGCGCTCGGTCACGTCGTTTGACAGCAGGGTGCCCGCCAGCACGTCTCTGGCGTTCTCAGACCTCACAGAGGAGTTTATGGACGGCATGCAGGAGGAGTTCGTCCGAGAGATCGAGGAGCTGAGGTCCGAGAACGATTACCTCAAAGTAAGTGCACGTTTGAATGGGTTTGGTTCTGCAGAGAAACCGCATAAACAAGCTCATAGTCCTGTTTGAATCCCAGAAAGCAGCTTCTCTTGTAGGTTTTTAGTGAAGCTACCAGGACCAGGATGACCCAGAACCCACCAGCACTGCACATCTAATCCAAAAAGCAACTAGAGGAGAAGTCCACTTGCTCCTTACTGAAGCTCCTGGATGGTTGACAATCTGCAGACATGTTTCCAGTTTTGCAGTCTCTACCCAAGATGTAAAAAACCCACACATCCTGTCTGATCTGTCACAATCTCACACTTCCACTCAGCTCTTTTTTCCACCCTCACCGGTTCACTCAGTGTGCAGAGATTCCTTTGGATGCCTCCCAAGGCTGCTCACTACCACGCTGACGCTGTTATAAATAGAGAATCCTGCACTCATGGCAGCACACGAGCAAAACATTGTGCCTGGCAGCCGCAGAATTTCACATTTGCTGAGGAAAAACGTGGAAGGTGAAGGTGTGAAACGCTTCAGATAGCAGCTCCACAACATGGTGGAAGGCAGTAGAATCATCCTCAAGGCGTTTGATCGGTTTAACCTGAAGTATGGATTCTAAACTCCAAATTCCTGCGTCCACGTTCAGCTCAATAACCTCGCTGAAGGCGTCTCTCCGGCGTGTCTGCAGGCGCTGAAGCCTGATATCCAGGATCCCCCCTCCGGGTCAATCACATCCGTCCGGCCCTGGGAGTGATTGATTGATTAAGGGAAGGATCAATTAGGGGAGCACGTCTCTGAGCACTAACCGGCAGCGACCAGACAAGCCAATAATTGTCAGGCATTGATTAGGGATGGTGATTGATCGGCGGCACCTGCCTAAGCAGAGGGACCACCCCGTCTTCTACCGGGGCAGTTTTGATTCTTGCTCATCTTTCATCGTGAGTCCTGCTTTCAGGGCTGATGATTTTCATCTATAAACTGGCAGAAAATGATAAAACATGATGATTAGTGTTTCCCAAAATGTCTTGTTTTGTCCAAAAACCCAAAGAGATTCAGTTTAGTGTCACAGAGGAGGAAAGAAAACAGGAAATATTCGATTTTAGGAAGCTGGAGTCAGATAATTGTTAAATAGTTGGCGGTTAATCAACTAATCGATGAATCGTTGCAGCTCTAGTTGCTTTATTTAACCCTGATTAGTGTTAAAGAAACCGCTGATTCATTGCTTTTATTCAATTCGTCAAGCAAATATGTGCTGTTTCCATCGTTGTTAGTGTACGTCTGCGTCTTCCTCTGTTTCATATCGAGGGTTTTTCTCATTTTGCAGCCAGTGCTGGAATCCTGAATTAGCTGCAGCCCTGAACCTGATCACATGTTCTGCTTTGTCACAACAACACGCTCCTGCCTTGTTGTTTCTAAAGCTCACGTTTGCTCAGTGCTGCTGGATGCAGGACGTCGTGTTTGTTGCAGAGCTTCTCCCTGGACCTCCTGGGAGTTCCTGCTCTGTCTGTCGGTGTTGTTGCAGCTGTGACGAACACCTGGTTAGCAATCAGAGGATCAAAACAAGGAGGCGTCGGACCCTCCTCGCTCTTCAGTTTCCACCCAGAAACCCTCACTTCTTCTTCTTCTTCTTCCTTGATGCCCGTCCGTCTTCCATGGCGGCTTCACATTCTGCATGTTAATAATATGCAGACTCTGCTTCTGCTGCAGAGTCCCATTCAGTTGGTAATTACTGAGGAAGATCAAGACAGCGAGCAGCTGCTGGAATCTCATTAATTATGACTTTATACCTCCGTGTGCTGCTGCTCTTCAAATCTGTTCGAGCCGCTGCAGGACGGACGCAATCAAAGCCGCCACCTACGTCCCAGAGCGTTGTTGTTGTCGAACCCACGCTCCTTGTTAGAGTTCAACAGTTAATCAAATCATCTCTCAAATCCACATTTAACATTTAAATGTATTAAACAATGAGTAAAGCTGGACTGCTGGCCTCGTGGTGCTGCTGAACCGGACACAAAGATCCGACTGTCGGGGCGTAATGTCTGTCCGGTGACTAGACTTTAAGCTAATAGATGAGCTTCTGTGCAGCTTGTCTGGACTTGAACTGTTTCAGACGACTCACTGCTAGTATTTTACACACAGAGTTACTTTAGTAGTGCAGCTAAACAAAGTACGGTCTAGTGGAGTTAACCCTCTGGACCCAGTGTCTCTGTTTTTACTCACTNTCTTCTCTTTCCTGCCACGGCTTGCTTCTCCAACCACCGCACAAAAGCTTCTTACTCACAGGATTTTCCTATGAAAGCGTTGCCAGACAGATTCGAACATATTTGTTCAGTGAATCAGTGTTTTCAACAGAAAAAAGAAGGATTATGAAAGAAGATGCAGGGTGTAGCCTGTTACCTAATATGATTTACATGCCAGCACACAGCAGACGTCCTGAGGAGCAGCAGATGTATTAATGATGGCCGAGATCCACTTTGGGGAAATGCTGCTTCTCAACATACTGGTTTGACTGTTGTGGCTTCCTGGGACACTTAATGGAACTGATTCATCATTAATACGCATGTTTCCTGCTGCGTACAGTTCAAAACGTCTGCCAGATGTTCAGCACGGCTGTGATGTGAGGAAAGATATAACGATTTAAGTCCTGCATGAGCTCAGAGGCAACACATCAGGATCCTTATTCTGATTTAACATCATGGCCAGAAAATTGTAAAAACAAAAAAAAAAGTGATGAGCAAGTGAATAGAATGCTGTAAAAAAAATAAATAAATAAATAAATAAAATTAAATTAAAATAAATTAAATAAAAAGTGATGAGCAAGTGCATAGAATACACTGTAAAATAACATTAAAATAAATTAAATAAAAAGTGACGAGCAAGTGCATAGAATACACTGTAAAATAAAATTAAAATAAATTAAATAAAAAGTGATGGGCAAGTGACTAGAGTACACTGTAAAATAAAATAAAATAAAATAAAATAAAAATCTGCTTCAAAAAATGTTAAAATCTGGCAGCAAGGGTCCCAGAAAAACAGTCTAACTGTGTCTCAGACCGAATGGCCGTGACCTGTGGGGTTCCTCAGGGTTCGATCCTGGGTCCCCTCTTGTTCAATCTCCACATGCTTCCATTATGTCCACTGATACGCCTACTAGAACTACCACTACTAGAACTAATACTACTACTACTAGACCTACTACCACTAATACTAGAAGTGCTACTACTACTACTTGAACTACTACTAGACCTATGACTACTAGAACTACTACTACTACTAGAACTACCACTACTGCTAGAACTACGACTAGAACTACCACTAGAAATACTACCACTAATACTAGAACTACCACTAGAACTACTACTAGAACTACTATTACTAGATCTACTACTAGAACTACTACCACTATTGCTCGACCTCCTGCTGGTGGCCAGAGTCAGAACCAAACATGGTCAGGCCAGAACTACTACTACTAGAACTACTACCACTACTACTAGAACTACTACTACTAGAACTACCACTACTAGAACTACTACTACTAGAACGACCACTACTAGAACTACCACTACTAGAACTACTGCTACTACTAGAACTTCTACTACTACTACTACTAGAACTATTACTACTAGAACTATCACTACTAGAACTACTACTACTATTACTAGACCTACCACTACTAGAACTACTACTACTATTACTAGAACTACCACTACTACTACTAGAATTACTACTACCACTACTAGAACTACCACTACTACTACTAGAAATACTACTACCACTACTAGAACTACCACTACTAGAACTACCACTAGAACTACCACTNCTGTTATTTGCAGTCAATTCATTCACAAACTTTGCAGTTTCACTTTAGAATCAAATATCCGCCTTTTGCTTTGCTGTTTTGTAAATGATCTCTGGACAAACATCGCAAACCAGAAGTCATTTAGCTAATACAGTCGTCCTCAAATGTATTCATATCCTCCCATTAAAGAAGGAAAAAAAACAGCTGAAATAAGTTGAAATTGACAAAAATAACAATAAATAAAAATTTAATGAAAATCATGACATTGCTTTTGAATTGTGATTCAACAGAAATATTTAAAAATAAAAATAAAAAAAGGCATGATGGAACCCGTGAACTAATATTTAGTTGAACAACCCTTTGAGCCAATCACTGCAATTAAGTGTTTTCTGTAACTCTCAGTCAGACTTCTTTGTTTTTAAAAAAATATTCTTTCCAACCACAATTTAAAAGTAATGTCTTATTTCACTAAATTATAATTTTGCAAATTTTTATTTATTATTACTTTTTCAGTTTCTAGTTATTTGAGTGACTGTTGTGCTTTTTCTTTAATGAAAGAGTATGAATACATTTGAGGACGACTGTACTAATGCTAACACTAAATAAATGAGCGTTTGCACGGCTACACATACATGAAGTAAAAATGTTCACGTACTAATGTGTGTTGCTCATAACGTGTAGAGACAGTGGACATAATCACTGTCACTTGACATTTAACAGTTTCACCAGCGTTCATCCTGCTTCAGGGACGGTTTCAGCAGCAGCAGAACTTCAGCAGCGTTTGGTACGAGGCGTTCAGGGGAAGCGGGGCAGGAGGCCGACACGCTGACTGACTGTAAATGCCAACGCTGTTTGTGTTCAGTTTAAATATTCAATGAGCTTTTTTTTTTTTCTTTACCACCAACAACAGTCGCTACGCTCATTAATGATTCAGAGATTCAGTCTGCTGCTCCAAATTTCATTGAAGAGGATCGAATTACAATGTGCAGAACATAATGTCTGGAATTAACAGCAGTGAAAGCATCTATAGATAGAAAAATAAAGGTGAATCTCATTCAGCAGGTCCAGTTTCAGGACTTTTTATAGCAGGAAAAGCACACGTGTATGAGTCTGTACATCTATAGATCAAACTAGTGATGAGGAAGTTCTGCTGAGTCACTACACTGTGACACTACTAATGTCATAAATTCCACTTTTTTGCTTTTATTCCTGTCATCTACTGGTGCTTTGTCTTTATGTTTCCTCTGTTATTGTCTTTTTTTTTTTTATGGTCTTGTGTTGATTTTGTGACTTTGTGCAGTAAAAAGTGCCAAATAAATAAACTTAACCTACAAGTCAGAATGTCAAATAGCAGCTGTTGATTTCTTTATTTCTTTGTTTCTCTGTATGGAGTAGTGAGAGTGCCACATTACAACAATAAATCAATAAAAAATAGTAATTTAGAAAAAAAAAGTGGACAAAAGGAGATTAAATATAATAATAATTCATTTAACGTTATTTTTTATTTTTACATTTTTATTTTTTTGTCATTTTTTTCATTTTTTAAAATTATTTTTTAAAGTTATTTTTAAAATCATTTTTCTTTTTTCTTTCTTTTTTGCTTTTAAAGCGACATTTAATTTTTAAGCATTTAAAGCATTTAAAAGCAAAGGAAAAAGAAAAAAGTCACTTTAAATTAAATGTCGCTTTAAAAGCAAAAAAAANGAGGCCCCAGTTACCATCCCACCCTGTGCTCTGCCCCCTTTTATCTAATGTGAGATAATATCACCCAGAAGTCCATTTTTAAGAAGAAGACACTAATTATTACGCAATAATGAGGATGATAAAGACGCGGTGGCTAATGACACTGAGTGATGGAGCAGATTAAGATCAGAACAAGGTTAATGGGATGATTTTTTGATGACAACGATGATTGCATTTCATTTATGACAAATATGCTGGAAGGTGTAATGGCTCCTATTACTGCTTAAAGGATTCCCTTTATGTGCATGTCATGCTGTCGGCTCTTTACAGTCACTTAAAGGGAGATGAAGTCTCTGTAAACGCTCTTTCTCCTCAGGTTGTTTTAATGGAGGAATGCTCGGCTCGTAATATTTCATGTTGAAACGACAGGTGCACTTATTAACTGTCTTTCCTTTGCCGTCTCCAGGACGAGATGGAGGAGCTGAGGTCTGAGATGCTGGAGATGAGGGACATGTACATGGAGGAGGACGTTTACCAGCTGCAGGAGCTACGGCAACAGCTGGAGCAGGTGAGTTCAGGATTTCTAGCCTAGATTTGGGTAGTTTTCCCAACAGGATGATATGATGCAGATGAATAGTTCAAGGACCTTCAGAATGTTTAAATTCTGAATATTCTTTCTGGTTTTATAGTTTCCAGCTCTGATAAAAACTGTCACTTAGATAACATATAAGTCTGCAGCAGGTTTTTGGGGTTCAGAGGGTTAAACACCTGAAACCGGCCAGTTTAGGTCATCAAACATCTGAGTGTCATGTGTGATCCAGAGGTTCTGCAAAATGACCCGGGCCCTGCCAACGAGTGCCCTCCCTGCTGTTTTATGTGTTTTATGTCATCTGCTGCGGTTTAATCGCTGCTGCGAGGCCCAATAAAGCCAGAGGAAGCAACAAGGACGTCATCTGCTGACACGCTTTCTGTTCCTTCAGGCCAACAAGACCTGCCGCATCCTGCAGTACCGGCTGAGGAAGGCAGAGCGGCGCTCTCTCCGAGTGGCCCAGACGGGGCAGGTGGACGGAGAGCTGATCCGGACGCTGGAGCAAGACGTCAAAGTGAGTGATCGGGAGATTAGCTGCGGCCAGGTGGAAGATAAAGCATATGACGTACACAGAACAGCTAATTCTCAAATGACACCGCGATGTTTTGGTTTTCTGCGATACGAAAACGAGTTTTCACCGGATGACTTGACCAACATCGTAATCGAGAGTGATTGTAGGGGAGGTAACTTACATCAAATATGCTAAAAAAACTCCAAAACATGTTGGAACCTTTTTTTATTACATCCAGATGTGGCGTTCAACTTTGCAGATGGAGCTTTGTGGTGCTGATTTGAATGGCAAAACAAATTTGTCGTGTTGATTCGTTTAGAGCCAACGATGGTCGACACAGAACCCGTTTGTGGTCAACATCATATTTTCTGTAGCCCAAATATACATACAAGTAACCGAGTCGTCCTTTTTGGTGTTTTTCCTTCAGTTTTTTGCTCATTTTGCTGCGAGCGTGTGAAGTTTGCACGTCAACAAACTCTGTGTGTCTGACAAATGTTAAAATAGAGTAAATGATGTTCTGTCAGAAAGACTTCTGTTGCTGATTAGTCATGAGAAAAAACAGAATTGTCCAAGTTTCCTTTCTGTGTCGAGCAGCAAAACAAGTTGTCGCATGATGTGTTTGTGTTGTGGTGCGACTCTGAGCGGATTCGTTGATGTTTAAACATGTAGTTTGGTTCAAGGAAGAACTGCTGCTCTTTATTCTGCCTCACTTTTCTGATGAGCGAGATACGAAGCTGGAATGAGGACGCTGAAGAGGCGACTAATGTTTGTATGAAAGTGAGAACTGGCGTGGAAGACTACGTTGCTCTAGATGCTGTCGTGTTGTCTGGTTCAGTCTAAATAAGTAAAAGCGAGCAGCGTAATGAGGGCGTCTCCTCAGCGGCGTTACTTGAGTGTCTACAATCAGATTTGTTGTCTTTAATGCTAAAACAGAAACACCAACAATTAGAAAGCAGCTGGCAGCTGTTTAATGAGCTGATCCAACCTCCTCCTACAAGTCCTAGAAATCAAAAAGCATTNGACTGTGAGTGTGCTTGGTTGTCTGTCTCTAAGTGTGGCCCTGTGATAGACTGGTGACCTGTCCAGGGTGTCTCCTGCCTTCACCCTGAGTCAGCTGTCCAGCCCCCCGCAACCCCAGTGAGGATTAAGGATGAAGCGGTGTATAGATAATGGATAGGTGGTTTAAATGTTTGCGGCTGCTGCATTTACCTGCTGGGACTGTTTCGAGTTTCCCATAAGATGAAGCTGTGATCTAAAGTTTACTTAATGGAAGTCTTAAGTTTCCAATGACTCATACAGCTCTTAATTTTCTGTGATGGAATTATTGAAAACATGAGTCTTTGACCCAAATACAATCCTGCATTTTAGTTCTTTCACAGATTTATTTTAGGTCTTCTGGAAATATGTCAAAGTTGCTGAGCTCAAAAACGTTCACACAGCAACTTAAAACATGACCTGAAACAGTTTCAGTGATTTAGGAAGTTGTGTTAATCGAATTTCCTTAGTTTCATGGCCTCTTAACGTCTCGTGAGTGATTACGGTCGACTACAGCAGCTGACTTCTCTAAACTAATTTAAATAGGACCCATTTGATTCACTGACTAGACACAAACACCACAGTGGGAAAGTCTGAGGAGCTCAGCAAAGATCTACAAAAAGCAAATCATTGACTTGAACATGTCAGAAAAGTTGCTTGGTGCCGTTTCAAAGCAGTTACAGATCCCAAAATCTGTGCAAACGATCTTTGTAAGTGTGAAGTTCATAGTTGTGTCGCCGCCACGATCAGGAAGAAAACTATCATCTGCTGCTGAGAGACAGTTGGTCAGGATGGTCGAGAGTCAACCAGGAATCACTAAACAGCAGGTCGGTAATGAAGTAGAAGCTGCTGCAACACAGATGTCAGTGGAAGCTGCTGTGCAACAAGGAAGCTCTTCCTCTGGAAGCAGAACCTTAAAGCTCCACTGACGTCTGCTGCTGATCACATGGACAAAGACAAGATCTCCTGGAGGAAAGTTCTGTGATTAGATGACACAACAGTTTAGCTATTTGGCCACAATGAGCAGTTTGAAGGAGAGAAGGTGAGGCCTTTGATACCAAGAACACCAAACCCACCATCAGGCATGGAGGTGGCAGCATCATGCTCTGGGGCTGTTTTGGTGCATTACCTAAATGGAATGATGAAGGAGGAGGATTACTTTCATATTCTTCAAGAAAACCTAAAATCATCAGCCAGGAGGTTGGGTATGGATGCAGTTGGGTGTTCCAACTAGACAAGGACCCCAAATGTACATCAAAAGTGGTAAAAAATGGTGAAATGAGGCTAGAATGAAGGTTGTAGACTGGCTTACCTGAAAGTCCTGAATTAAATTCCATCAAGAACCTGTGGACTGTGTCAGAACGATAACAAATTTAGTTGAACAGCACCAGTTCTGTCAAGAGGAGGGTCAAAGATACAACCAGAAGCTTCTGGACGGAAACCAAAAGTGACATTTACTCAAATATTAGCATTTCTATATGTATATTTTGGATTCAGCAAATGTCTTATTTCCAAAACACCTCCAATAAATCTATGAATAAAGCTGAATGCAGGATTGTTTTTTCATGTGTTTCATTGATTCCATCTTAGAAAATTCTCCAGTTCAGAGTCATTGGAAACTTTTGCCTCCAGCTCGAGGCCCCAGTTACCATCCCACCCTGTGCTCTGCCCCCTTTTATCTAATGTGAGATAATATCACCCAGAAGTCCATTTTTAAGAAGAAGACACTAATTATTACGCAATAATGAGGATGATAAAGACGCGGTGGCTAATGACACTGAGTGATGGAGCAGATTAAGATCAGAACAAGGTTAATGGGATGATTTTTTGATGACAACGATGATTGCATTTCATTTATGACAAATATGCTGGAAGGTGTAATGGCTCCTATTACTGCTTAAAGGATTCCCTTTATGTGCATGTCATGCTGTCGGCTCTTTACAGTCACTTAAAGGGAGATGAAGTCTCTGTAAACGCTCTTTCTCCTCAGGTTGTTTTAATGGAGGAATGCTCGGCTCGTAATATTTCATGTTGAAACGACAGGTGCACTTATTAACTGTCTTTCCTTTGCCGTCTCCAGGACGAGATGGAGGAGCTGAGGTCTGAGATGCTGGAGATGAGGGACATGTACATGGAGGAGGACGTTTACCAGCTGCAGGAGCTACGGCAACAGCTGGAGCAGGTGAGTTCAGGATTTCTAGCCTAGATTTGGGTAGTTTTCCCAACAGGATGATATGATGCAGATGAATAGTTCAAGGACCTTCAGAATGTTT